>NW_012119310.1:393701-422243 GCF_000951035.1 Colobus angolensis palliatus | reverse complement strand
TGTCTCAAAAAAAAAAAAAAAAAGAAAAAGAAAATCGGAGAGAAGCTTTCTACACAAATCTTTTGTGATGATTGTATTCATCTCATAGCAATAAATCATTCTTTGGATGGAGCAGTTTGAAATCACTGTTTCTGTGGAATCTAAAAAAGAACATTTGGAAACGCTCCTTAGAATATCCTGAAAAGGAAATAATCTCAGAGAGGAAACAGAAGGGAGCTTTCTGTGAAACTGCTCTGTGCCAAGTGAGTTCTGCTCACACAGTTAAGCTTCTCTTTTCATTGAGCTGTATCATAACACTGTTTTTGCTTAGTCTGTGAAGGGATACTCTGGAGGTTTTGAGGCTTATGGTGAGAAAGGAAACGTGTTCCGATAGAAACTGGAGAGAGGCTTTCTGAGGAGCTGCTTTGTGAGGTATACATTCCACTCATAGAAATATACCTTTCTTCTCCTAGAGGATTCCAGAAGCTCTTTTGGAGATAAGGCTACCAAGAGATATTCAGGAGTATAGTGACATCTCTGGTGAAAAAGGAAATATCCTCAGACAAAAACTGGAAAGATTTCTGTGAAATTGCTTTGTGTTAGATATATTTATTCATTTCTCATAGTTGAAACTTTAATTATATTACGCAGTTTGGAAACTCCATCATGCACAGATCCGCAAAGGGACATTCGGGAGCACTTTCAGGCCTATGGTTAAAGAGGAGGTATCTTCAGATAAAAACTGGATAGAAGGGTTCTGAGAAACTACTTTGTGATGTATGCATTCCACTCAGGGAGATATACCTCTTTTCTCACGAAGCAGTGTTTGAACACTCTTCCTGTGAAACCGAAAATGTGATATTTCGGAACGCATTGAAGACTATGGTGAATAGTGAAATATACTGAAATAAAACCGAGGAAGATGCATGCCAAGAATCTGCTCTCTGATATAGGCATTCAGTTCACAGAGTTAATGCTTAGTCTATGTGGCCAGTTTTGAAACTCTGTCTCTGAAGAATCTGTGAAGGGATATTTAGTGATGCCCGGAGGCTTGTGGTGAGTGAGGAAATGCCTTCCGATGAAACCTGCAGAGAAATGTTCTGAGCAACTGCTTTCTGATGTGTGTATTCGTCTCGTAGAGCTAAGTCATTCTTTCAATTGAGAAGCTTGAAATCACTGTTTTTGTGGAATCTGAGGAAGGACATTTGGTAACGATCCTTAGAATATGGAGAAAGAAATATCCTCAGGTAAAATCCAGAAGGAAGCTTTCTGTGAAACTGCTCTTTGTCGTCTTAATTCCTCTCACTCAGATAAGCCTCTCTTTTCATTGAGCAGTTTTCTAGCCCTGTGTATGTTGAGCGTGTGATGGGATATTCGGGATCACTTTGTATCTAGCAGTGAAAAAGGATATATGTTTAGACCGAAATTGTAGAGATGCTTTCCGAGGAACTGCTTTGTGATGTATGCATTCTAGTCACAGTGTTATACCTCTCTTTTCATACAGCGTTGGGGAAACCCTTTTGGAGAAACAGCCACCAAGTTATATTCAGGAGCATGCTGATGCCGATGGTGAAAAGCCACATATAAAAACTGGGAAGAAGCTTTCTAGGAAAATACTCTGTTTTATGTATAATCATCTCACATAGATAAAGCTTTCTTTACATTACGCAGCTTGGAAACTGTCATGGACGGATCCACGAAGGGACTTTGGGGAGCACATTCTGGACTATGGTGAAAAAGGAAATATCTTCAAATAAAAACTGGAAAGAAACTTTCTGTGAATCTGCTCTTTGCGAAGTTTATTCATCTCACATAGATACAGCTTTCTTTACATTATGCAGCTTGGACACTCCATCGTGGACTGATCTGCGAAGAGATATTTGGGATCACATTTGGGCCTATGGTGATATAGAAAATACAGTCAGATAAAAACTGGAGGAAGCTTTCTGAGAAACTGCTTGGTGATGTGTGCATTCCATTCAGGGAGTTATAACTATCTTCTCCTAAGGCACAGTTTGAACACTGTGCCTGTGAAACCAAAAGAGTGATATTCGGAGCACATTGAAGACTAAGGCAAAATTGAAATGTCGTCCAATAAGAAACAGAAAGAAGCACTCCAAGAAACTGCTCTGTGACATGTGAATTCTTATGACAGGTTTAAAACTTACTTTACATTTCCCAGTTTGAATGTCGGTCTTTGAGGGTCCTGCAAAGGGATAGTAAGTGGCGACCGGAGGCCTGTGAGAGACAAGGAAATGTCTTCCTTCGAAAATTGGAGAGAAGCTTTCTGCACAACTCTTTTGTGTTGTTTGTATTCATCTCAGAGAGTTACAACATTCTTTGGATTGAGCAGTTTGAAATCACTGTTTCTGTGGAATCTGAGAAAGGACATTTGGAAACGGTCTTTAGAATATCATGAAAAATAAATACCTCAGATAGAAACCAGAAGGAAGCTTTCTGTGAAACAGTTCTGTGTCACGTGAATTACGCTCACAAAGTTAAGATTCTTTTTTCATTGAGCTGTGTCATAACACTGTTTTTGTTTAGTCTGCGAACTGACATTCTTGAGGGCTTGGAGGCTTATGGTGAGAAAGGAAACGTCTTCAGATAGAAACTGGAGAGAAGCTTTCTGAGGATATGCTTTGTGACGTGTGCATTCCACTCACAGAAATATACCTTTCTTCTCCTGGAGTATTCCGGAATCTCTTTTGGAAAAAAAGATACCAAGCAATATTCGGGAGTTGACTATGGTGAAAAAGGAAATATCCTCAGACAAAAACTGGAAAGAATATTTCAGTGAAACTGCTTTGTGTTAGATATATTTATTCATCTCGCATAGTTGAAACCTTAATTATATTATGCAGTTTGTAAACTCCGTCATGCATAGATCCACGAAGGGACATTTGGAGCACATTCAGGCCTATGGTGAAAGAGGAGATATCTTCAGATAAAAACTGGTTAGAAGCCTTCATAGAAACTACTTTGTGATATATGCATTCCACTCAGGGAGTTATACCTCTTTTCTCACAAGGCAGTGTTTCAACACTGTTCCTGTGAAACTGAAAATGTGGTATTTCAAAACGAATTCAGGACTAGGGCGAATAGTGAAATGTACTGAAATAAAATTGAGGAAGAAGCTTTCCAAGTATCTGCTCTCTGATATGGGCATTCACTACACAGAGTTAAAGCTTACTCTATGTTGCCCAGATTTGAAACTCTGTCTTTGAAGAATCTGTGAAGGGATATTTAGTGACACCTGGAGGCATGTGGTGAGCGACAAAACGCCTTCCAATGAAACCTGCAGAGAAACGTTCTGAGCAACTACTTTGCAATGTGTGTAATCGTCTCATAGAGTTAAACGATTCTTTGGATTGAGCAGCTTGAAATCACTGTTTTTGTGGAAACTGAGGAAGGACATTTGGGAACGATCCCTAGAATATGGAGAAAGAGATATCCTCAGGTAAAATCCAGAAGGAACCTTTCTGTGAAACTGCTCTGTGTCGTCTTAATTCCTATCACTCTGATAAGCCTCTCTTTTCATTGAGCAGTTTTCTAGCCCTGTGTATGTTTATTGTGTGATGGGATATTCCGGAGCACTTGGAAGCTAATGGTGAAAAATGAAATATGTTCAGACCGAAACTGGAGAGAAGCTTTCCGAGGAACTGCTTTGTGACGTGAGCATTCCAGTCACAGTGTTTTACCTCTCTTCTCATACAGCATCGGGGAAACCCTTTTGGAGAACCAGCTACCAAGTGATATTCGGGAGCATGCTGATGCCGATGGTGAGAAGGGGAATAGCCAGAGACAAAAAATGGAAAGAAGCTTTCTAGGAAACGACTCTGTCATATGTGTAACCATCTCACATAGATAAAGCTGTCGTTACATTACGCTGCTTGGAAACTGTCATGGACGGATCCAAGAAGTTTCTTTTCATAAAGCACAGTTGGAACACTGTTCCTGTGAAACCAAAAGAGTGATATTCGGAGCACATTGAAGACTATGGCAAAAAGTGAAAATTCGTCCAATTAAAAACAGAAAGAAGCACTTGAAGAAACTGCTCTCTAACATGTCCATTCTTTTCACAGGGTTAAAGCTTATTATACACTTCCCATTTTGAAAGTCGGTCTTTGAGGCCTCTGCAAAATGATCGTAAGTGGCAACTGGAGGCCTGTGTGAGGCAAGGAAATGTCTTTCATCGAAAATTGGAACAAAACATTCTGCACAACTCTTCTGCGATGTTTGTATTCATCCCATAGAGTTAAATCAGTCTTTGGATTGAGCAGTTTGAAATCACTGTTTCTGTGTTATCTGACAAAGGACATTAGGAAATGCTTTTTAGAATATCCTGAAAAAGAAATAACCTCAGAGAGAAACCAGAAGGAAGCTTTCTGTGAAACTGCTCTCTGTCACGTGAAATCTGCTCACACAGTTAAGCTTCTCTTTTCATTGAGCTGTATCATAACACTGTTTTTGTTTAGTCTGTGAAGGAATATTCATTAGCGTTTGAGGCTTATGGTGATAGAAAGCGAATTCAGATTGAAAGTGGAAAGAAGCTTTCTGAGCAGCTGCTTTGTGATGTGTGCATTCCACTCTCAGAAATATACCTTTCTTCTAGAGGATTCTGTAATCCCTTTTGGAGAAAAAGCTACCAAGATATATTCGGGAGTGGACTATGGTAAAAAAGGAAATATCCTCAGATACAAACTGGAAAGAAGTTTTCTGTGAAACTGCTTTGTGTTAGAAATATTTATTCATTTCGCATGGTTGAAAGTTTAATAATATTATGCAGTTTTGAAACTCCGTCATGCACAGATCTGTGAAGGGACATTCGGGAACACATTCTGGCCTATGGTGAAAGAGGAGTTATCTTCAGATAAAAACTGGAAAGAAGCTTTCTGAGAAAATGCTTGGTGATATGTGCATTCCAGTTAGGGAGCTATAACTTTCTTCTCTTAAGGCACAGTTTAAACACAGTTCCTGTAAAACCAAAAGAGTGATATTCAGAGCACATTGAAGACTATCACAAAAAGTGAAATGTCGTCCAATAAAAAACAGAAAGAAGCCCTCGAAGAAACTGCTCTCTGACATGTCCATTCTTTTGAAAGCATTAAAGCTTACTCTACATTTCCCAGTTTGAAAGTGGGACTTTGAGGGTTCTGCGAAGGGATAGTAAGTGGCGACCCGAGGCCTGTGTGAGGCAAGGAAATGTTTTACATCGACCATCAGAGAAAAGCTTTCTGCGCAACTCTTCTGTGATGTTTGTATTCATCTCATAGCGTTAAATCAATCTTTGTATTGAGAAGTTTGAAATCACTGTTTCTGTGGAATCTGAGAAAGGACATTTGGAAACGATCTTTAGAATATCCTGAAAAAGAAATAACCTCAGATAGAAACCAGAAGGAAGCTTTCTGGGAACCTGCTCTGTGTCACGTGAATTCCACTCACACAGTTAATCTTCTCTTTTCATTGAGCTGTATCATAACACTGTTTTTGTTTAGTCTGATAACGGATAGTCTGGAGAGCTTTGAGGCTTACTGTGTGGAAGGAAACGTCTTCAGATTGAAACTGGAGAGAAGGATTCTGAAGAGCTGCTTTGTGACGTGTGCATTCCACTCACAGAATTATACCTTTCTTCCCCTAGAATATTCCGGAATCCCTTTTGGAGGAAAAGCAACCAAGAGATATTCGGGATTTTAGCAATTACTATGGTGAAAAAGGAAATATCCTCAGACAAAAGCTGGAAAGAAAATTTCTGTGAAACTGCTTTGAGTTAGATATACTTTTTCTTCTCGCATAGTTAAAACTTTATATATATCATGCAGTTTAGAAACTCTGTTGTGCACACATCCGTGAAGGGACATACAGGAGCACATTCAGGCCTACGGTGAAAGAGGAGATATCTTCAGATAAAAAATGGATAGAAGCTCTCTGAGAAACAACTTTGGGATGTATACATTCCACTAAGCGAGTTATACCTCTTTTCTCAAAAGGCAGTGTTGAACACTGTACCTGTGAAACCGAAAAGCTGATATTTCGGAACGCATTGAGGTGTATGACGAATAGTGAAGTATACTGAAATAAAATCGAGGAAGAAGCGTTCCAAGAATCTGCTCTCTGTTATGTGCATTTACTTCACAGAGTTAATGCTGACTGTGTGTTGCCCAGTTTTGAAACTCTGTCTTTGAAGAATCTGTGAAGGGATATTTAGTGAAGCCTGGAAGCTTGGGGTGAGGGAGAAAACGTCTTCCGATGAAACCTGCAGAGAAAGGTTCTGAGCAACTGCTTCATGATGTGTGTATTCGTCCCATAGAGTTAAACCATTCTTATGATTTAGCAGCTTGAAATAACTATTTTTGTGGAATCTGATGAAGGACAATTTCGAAACAATCCTAGGAATATGTAGAAAGAAATATCCACAGGTGAAATCAAGAAGGAAGCTTTCTGTGAAACTGCTCTGTGTCGTCTTAATTCGTCTCACTCAGATAAGCCTCTCTTTTCATTGAGCAGTTTTCTTGCCCTGTGTATGTTTAGCATGTGATGGGATATTCGGGAGCACTTTGAGGCTAACGGTGCAAAAGGAAATATGTTCCGACCGAAACTGGAGAGAAGCTTTTTGAGGAACTGCTTTGTGACGTGTGCATTCCATTCACCGTGTTATACCTCTCTTCTCATACAGCATTGGGGAAACCCTTTTGGAGAAACAAGTACCAGGTGATATTCGGGATAATGTTGATGCTGATGGTGAAAAGGGAAATAGCCTCAGACAAAAACTTGTAATAATGTTTCTAGGAAACTACTCTGTGATATCTGTAATCATCTCACATAGACAAAGCTTTCTTTACATTACACAGCTTGGAAGCTGTCATGGACATATCCACAAAGGGACGTTTCAGAGCACATTCTGGACTATGGTGAGAAAGGAACCATCTTCAGATAAAAACTGAAAAGAAGCTTTCTGTGAATCTGCTTATTGCTATGTTGATTCATCTCACATAGATGAGGCTTTCTTTACATTCCACAGCTTGAAAACTCTCTCGTGGATTGATCTGCGAAGGGATATTTGGGATCATTTTCGGACCTGTGGTGAAATAAGAAATAAAGTCAGATAAAAACTGGAGAGAAGATTTCTGAGAAACTGCTTGGTGATATGTGCATTCCACTCGGGGATTTTTAACTTTCTTCTCATAAGGCACAGTTTGTACACTGTTCCTGTAAAACTGAAAGAGTGATATTCGGAGACATTGAAGACTATGGCAACAGGTGAAATGTCGTCCAAGAAAAACCAGAAAGAAGCACTCGAAGAAAATGCTCTCTGACATGTCCATTCTTTTCACGGGGTTAAAGCTTACTCTTCATTTCCCAGTTTGAAAGTCTGTCTTTGAGAGTTCTGCGAAGGTATAGTATGTGGCAACCAGAGACCTGTGTGAGGCAAGGAAATGTCTTTCATCGAAAATCGGAGACAGCATTCTGCACAACTCTTTCATGATGCTTGTATTCATCTCATGGAGCTAAATCATTCCCTGAATTGATCAGTTTGAAGTCACTGTTTCTGTGGAATCTGAGAAAGGACATTTGGAAACACACTTTAGTATATCCTGAAAAACAAAAAACCTCAGAGAGAAGCCAGAAGAAAGATTTCTGTGAAACTACACTCTGTCTCGTGAATTCTGCTCACACAGTAAGCTTCTCTTTTCATTGAGCTGTATCATAACAATATTTTTGCTTAGTCTGCGAAGGGATTCTCTGGAGGTCTTTGAGGCTTATGGCGGGAAAAGAAATCTCTTCAGATAGAAACTGGAGAGAAGCTTTCTGAGGAGGTGCTATGTGATGGGTGCATTCCACTCACAGAAATATAGCTTTCTTCTTCTAGAGGATTCCGGAATCCCTTGTGGAGAAAAAGCTACCAAGAGATATTCGAGTCTACAGCAATGACTATGGTGAAAAAGAAAATATCCTCAGACAAACCTGGAAAGAAGATTTCTGTGGAACTGCTTTGTGTTAGATATATTTATTCGTCATAATAGTTAAATCTTTAATTATATTATGCAGTTTAGATACTCTGTCATGCACAGGTCTGTGAAGTGACGTTTGGGAGCACATTCAGGCCTACGGTGAAAGAGGAGATATCTTCAGATAAAAACTTGATAGAAACTTTTTAGAAACTAATTTGTTATGTATGCATTCCACTCAGGGAGTTATACCTCTTTTCTCACAAGGCGGTGTTTCAACACTGTTCCTGTGAAACTGAAAATGTGGTATTTCAAAACGAATTCAGGACTAGGGCGAATAGTGAAATGTACTGAAATAAAATTGAGGAAGAAGCTTTCCAAGTATCTGCTCTCTGATATGGGCATTCACTACACAGAGTTAATGCTTATTCTATGTTGCCCAGTTTCGAAACCCTGTCTTTGAAAAATCGGTGAAGGGATATTGAGTGACACCCGGAGGCTTGTGGTGAGCGAGGAAATGCCTTCCGAATAAACCTGCAGAGAAACGTTCTGAGCCACTGCTTTGTGATGTGTGTAATTGTCTCATAGAGTTAAACCATTCCTTGGGTTGAGCAGCTTAAAATCACTGATTTGTTTAATCTGAGGAAGGACATTTTGGAATGATCCTTAGAATATGAAGAAAGAAATATCCTCAGGTAAAATCCAGAAGGAGGCTTTCTGTGAAACTGCTCTGTGTCATCTTAATTACTCTCACTCAGATAAACCTCTCTTTTCATTGAGCAGTTTTCTAGCCCTATGTATGTTTAGCGTGTGATGGGATATTCAGGAGCACTTTGATTCTAACTGTGAAAAAGGAAATATGTTCAGACCAAAACTGGAGAGAAGCTTTCCGAGGAACTGCTTTGTTATGTGTACATTCCAGTCACAGTGTTATACCTCTCTTCTCATACAGCGTTGGGGAAACCGTTTTGGAGAGACAGGTACCAAGTGACATTCGGGAGCATGTTGATGCCAATGGTGAAAAGGGTAATAGCCTCAGACAAAAGCTGGAAAGAAGCTTTCTAGGAAACTACTCTGTGATATTTGTTATCATCTCACAAAGATAAAGCTTTCTTTACATTATGCAGCTTGGAAACTGTCATGGACGGATCCACAAAGTTTCCTCTCATAAAGCAGTTGGAACACTGTTCCTGTAACACAAAAGAGTGATATTCGGAGTGCATTGAAGACTATGGCAAAAACTGAAATGTCGTCCAATAAAAAAAGGAAAGAAGCACTCGAAGAAACTGCTCTCTGACATGTCCATTCTTTTCACAGGGTAAAACTTACTCTACTTTTCCCAGTTTGAAAGTCATTCTTTGAGGTTTCTGTGAAAGGAAATTAAGTGGTGACCGGAGGCCTGTGTGAGGCTAGGAAATGTCTTCCATCCAAAATTGGAGAGAAGCTTTGTGCGCAACTCTTTTGTGATGTTTGTATTTATCTCATTGTGTTAAATCATTCTTTGGATTGAGCAGTTTGAAATCACTGTTTCTGTATAATCTGAGAAAGGACATTTGGAAACGCTTTTTAGAATATCCAGATAAAGAAATAACCTTGGAGAGAAACCAGAAGGAAGCTTTCTGTGAAACTGCTCTGTGTCACGTGAATTCTGCTCACACAGTCAAGCTGCTCTTTTCATTGAGCTGTATAATAACACTGTTTTTGTTTATGCTGTGAAGGGATATTCTGGAGGGCTTTGAGGCTTACGGTGAGAAAGGAAACGTGTTCCGATAGAAACTGGGGAGAAGCTTTCTGAAGAGCTGCTTTGTGACGTGTGCATTCCACTCACAGAAATATACCTTTCTTCTCCTAGAGGATTCCGGAATCCCTTTTGGAGTAAAGGCTACAAAGAGATATTCCGGAGTTGACTAAGGTGAAAAATTAAATATCCTCAGACAAAAACTGGAAAGAAGGTTTCTGTGAAACTGCTTTGTGTTAGATATATTTATTCATCTTGCATAGTTAAAACTTTAATTATATTATGCAGTTTGGAAACTCTGTCAGGCACATATCCACGAAGAGACATTCGGGAGTACATTGAGGCTTATGGTGGAAGAGGAGATATCTTCAGATAAAAACTGGATAGAAGCTTTCAGAGAAACTACTTTGTGATGTATGCATTCCACTCAGGGAGTTACGCATCTATTCTCACAAGGCAGTGTTTGAACACTGTTCCTGTCAAACCAAAAAAATGATATTTCGGAACGCATTGAGGAATATGGCGAATGGTGAAATACAATGAAAAAAAATCAAGGAAGAAGCATTCCAAGAATCTGCTCTCTGATATGTGCATTCACTTCACAGAGTTAATGCTTATTCTATGTTGACCAATTTGGAAAGTCTGTCTTTGAACAATCTGCGAAGGGATATTTACTGACGCCCAGATGCTTGTGATGAGCGAGGAAATGCATTCCAAGGAAACCTGCAGAGAAACGTTCTGATCAACTGCTTTGTGATGTGTGCATTTGCCTCTTTGAGTTAAACCATTCTTTATATTGAGCAGCTTGAAATCACTGTTTTTGTGGACCCGGAGGAAGGACATTTGGGAATGATCCTTAGAATATGGAGAAATAAATCACCTCAGGTAAAATCCAGAAGGAAGCTTTCTGTGAAACTGCTCTGTGTTGTCTTAATTCCTCTCACTCAGATAAGCCTCTCTATTCATTGAGCAGTTTTCTATGCCTGTGTATGTTTCACGTGTGATGGGATATTCAGGAGCACTTTCATTCTAAAGGTAAAGAAGGAAATATGTTCAGACCGAAACTGGAGAGAAGCTTTCCGAGGAACTGCTTTGTGACGTCTGCATTCCAGTCACAGTGTTATATCTCTCTTCTCATACAGCATCGGGGAAACCCTTTTGGACAAACAGGTACCAAGTGACATTCGGGTGCATGTTGTTGTCGATGGTGAAAAGGGAAATAGCCTCAGACAAAAACTGGAAAGAAGCTTTCTAGGATACTACTCAGTGATATGTGTAAGCATCTCACATAGATAAAGCTTTCTTTACATTACGCAGCTTGGAAAGTGTCATGGACGGATCCACGAAGGGACCTTCGGGAACACATTCTGGACTATGGTGAAAAATGAAATATCTTCAGGTAAAAACTGGAAAGACGCTTTCTGTGATTCTGCTTTTTACTATGTTTATTCATCTCACATAGATGAAGCTTTCTTTACAATGCACAGCTTGGAATCTCTGTCGTGGATGGATCCACGAGGGGGTGTTTTGGATCAAATTTGGGCCTACGGTGAAACAGGAGACAGAGTCAGATAAAAACTGGAGAGAAGCTTTCTGAGAAACTGCTTGGTGATGTGTGCATTCCACTCAGGTAGTTGTAACTTTCTTCTCATAAGGTACAGTTTGAACACTGTTCCGGTAAAACCATAAGAGTGATATTCAGAGCAAATTGAACATTATGGCAAAAAGAGAAATGTCGTCCGGTAAAAAACAGAAAGGAGCACTCAAAGAAACTGCCCTCTGTCATGTCATTCTTTTCACAGGCTTAAAGCTTACTCTATATATACCAGTTAAAACATCGGTCTTTGGGGGTTCCATGAAGGGATCGTAAGTGGCAACCGGAGGCCTCTGTGAGGCTAGGAAATATCGTTCATCAAAAATTGGAGAGAAGCTTTCTTCACAACCCTTTAGTGATATTTGTATTCATCTCATAGAGTTAAAACATTCTTTAGATTGAGAAGCTTGAAATCACTGTTTCTGTGGAATCGGAGAAAGGACATATGGAAACGCTCTTTAGAATATCCGAAAAAGAAATAACCTCGGAGAGAAACCAGAAGGAAGTTTTCTGTGAAACTGCTGTGTGTCATGTGAATTCCGCTCACACAGTTAAACTTCTCTTTTGATTGAGCTGTATCATAACACTGTTTTTGTTAGTCTGCGAAGGGATATTCTGGAGGGCTTTGAGGCTGACGGTGCGAAAGGAAATGTCTTCAGATAGAAACTGGAGAGAAGCTTTCTGAGGAGCTGCTTTGTGACATGTGCATTCCACTCAGAGAAATATACCCTTCTTCTCCTAGAATATTCTGGAATCCCTTTTGGAGAAGAAGCTACCAAGAGATATTCAGGAGTATAGCGATGACTATGGTGTAAAAGGAAATATCCTCAAACAAAAACTGGAAAGAAGATTTCTGTGAAACAGCTTTGGGTTAGATATATCTATTCGTCTCGCAAAGTGAAAACTTTAGTTACATTATGCAGTTTGACAACTCTGTCATGCAGAGATCCGTGAAGGGACTTTCGGGAGCAAATTCAGGCCTACGGTGGAAGAGGAGATATCTTCAGATAAAAACTGGATAGAAGCTTTCTGAGAAACTACTTTGTGATGTATGCATTCCTCTCAGGGGGTTATATCTCTTTTCTCACAAGGCAGTGTTTGAAAACTATTCCTGTGAAACCAAAAAAGTGATATTTTGGAACGCATTGAGGACTATGGCGAATAGTGAAATATACGGAAATAAAATCGAGGAAGAAGCGTTCCAAGAATCTGCTCTCTGATATGTACATTCACTTCATAGAGTTAATGCTTACTCTATGATGCCCAGTTTCGAAACTCTGTCTTTGAAGAATCTGTGAAGGGATATTTAGTCATGCCCGGAGGCTTGTTGTGAGTGAGGAAACCTCTTCCGATGAAACCAGTAGAGAAACGTTCTGAGCAACTGCTTTGTGATGTGTGTATTCGACTCAAACTGTTAAACCATTCTTTGCATTGAGCAGCTTGAAATCACTGTTTTTGTGGAATCTGAGGAAGTACATCCTTAGAATATGGAGAAAGAAATATCCTCATGTAAAATCCACAAGGAATCTTTCTGTGTAACTGCTCTTTGTCGTCTTAATTCCTCTCACACAGATAAGCCTCTCTTTTCATTGAGCAGTTTTCTAGCCCTGTGTATGTTTAGCGTGTGATGGGATATTCTGGAGGACTTTGAAGATAACAGTGAAAAAGGAAATATGTTCAGTCTGAAACTGGAGAGAAGCTTTCTGAGGAACTGCTTTGTGACGTATGCATTCTCTCTTTGTGACGTGTGCAGTGTTATACCTCTCTTCTCATACAGCGTCGGGTATCCCTTTTGGAGAAACAGGTACCAAGTGATATTCGGGAGCATGTTGATGCTGATGGTGAAAAGGGAAATAGCCTCAGACAAAAAATGGAAAGAAGCTTTCTAGGAAACTACTCTGTGATATGTGTAATCATCTCACATAGATAAAGCTTTCTTTACATTACGCAGCTTGGAAACTGTCATGGATGGATCCACGAAGGGCCCTTAGGGAGCATTTTCTGGACTATGGTGAAAAAGGAAATATCTTCAGAAAAAATCTTTATAATAGCTTTCAGTGAATCTGCTTTTTGCTATGTTTATTCATCTCAAATAGATGAATCTTTCTTTACATTACGCAGCTTGGAAACTTGCTCGTGGATGGATCAGCGAAGGGATATTTGGGATAACCTTTGGGGCTATGATGAAAGAGGAAATATAGTCAGATAAAAACTGGAGAGAAGCTTTCTGAGAAGCTGCTTGGTGATATGTGCATTTTACTCAGGGTTTTATAACTTTCTTCTCATAAGGCACAGCATGAATACTGTTCTTGTAAAACCAAAAGAGTGATATTCAGAGCACATTGAAGACGATGGCAAAAAGTGAAATGTCGTCTAATAAAAAACGGAAAGAAGCACTCGAAGAAGCTGCTCTCTGACATTTCCATTCTTTTCACAGGGTTAAAATTTACTCTACATTTCCCAGTTTGAAAGTCTGTCTTTGAGGGTTCTGCAAAGGGATGGTAAGGGGCGACCGGAAGTCTGGGTGAGGCAAAGAAATGTCTTCCATCGAAAATCGGAGAGAAGCTTTCTGCGCAACCCTTTTGTGATGTTTGTATTCATCTCATAGAGTTAAATCATTCTTTGGACTGACCAGTTTGAAATCACTGTTTCTGTGGAATCTGCGAAAGGACATTTGGAAACGCACTTTATAATATCCGGAAAAAGAAATAACTTCAGAGAGAAACCAGAAGGAAGCTTTCTGTGAAACTGCTCTGTGTCATGTGAATTACGCTCACAAAGTTAAGCTTCTTTTTTCATTGAGCTGTGTCATAACACTGTTTTTGTTTAGTCTTCGAACTGATATTCTTGAGGGCTCGGAGGCTTACGGTGAGAAAGGAAACGTCTTCAGATAGAAACTGGAGAGAAGCTTTCTGAGGATATGCTTTGTGATGTGTGCATTGTACTCACAGAAATATACCTTTCTTCTCTAAGAGGATTCCGGATTCCCTTTTGGAGAAAATGCTACAAACAGACATTTGGGGATATAGATAAGGCTATGGTGAAAAAGGAAACATCCTCAGACAAAAACTGGAAATAAAATTTCTGTGAAACTGCTTTGTGTTACATATATGTATTCATCTCACGTAGTTTAAACGTTAATTATATTACGCAGTTTGGAAACTCCGTCATGCACAGATCCGTGAAGTGACGTTTGGGAGCACATTCAGGCTGACGGTGAAAGAGGAGATATCTTCAGGATTAAACTGGATGGAAGCTTTCTGAGAAACTACTTTGTGATGTAGGCATTCCACTCAGGGAGTTATACCTCTTTACCCACAAGGCAGTGTTTGAACACTGTTCCTGTGAAACCGAAAAAGTAATATTTCAGAACACATTGAGAACTATGGTGAATAGTGAAATGTACAGCAATGAAATTGAGGAAGAGGCGTTCTAAGAATCTGCTCTCTGATATGTGCTTTCACTTCAAAGAGTTAATGCTTACTCCATGTTGCCCAGTTTCGAAACTCTGTCTTTGAAGAATTTGTGAAGAGTTATTTAATGATGCCCAGAGGCTTGTGGTGAGTGAGGAAATGCCTTCCGATGAAACCTGTGGAGAAACGTTCTGAGCAACTGCTTTGTGTTGTGTGTATTCGTCTCTAGAGTTAAACTATTCTTTCGATTGAGCAGCTTGAAATCACTGTTTTTGTGGAATCTGAGGAAGGACATTTGAGAATGATACTTAGAATATGGAGAAAGAAATATCCTCAGGTAAAACCCAGAAGGAAGCTTTCTGTGAAACTGCTCTGTGTCGTCTTAATTCCTCTCACTCAGATAAGACTCTCTTTTCATTGATCAATTTTCTAGCCCTGTGCATGTTTAGCATGTGATGGGATAATTGGGAGCACTTTGAGGCTTATGGTGAAAAAAGAAATATGTTCCGACCGAAACTGGAGAGAAGCTTTCCCTGGAACTGCTTTGTGATGTGTAGATTCCAGTCACAGTGTTATATCTCTCTTCTCCTACAGTGTGAGGGAAACCATTTTCGAGAAATAGGTACCAGGTGCTTTTTGGGAGCATGTTAATGCAGATGGTGAAAAGGGAAATAGCCTCAGACAAAAACTGGAAGGAATCTTTCTAGGAAACTACTCAGTGTTGTGTGTAATCTTATCACATAGATAAAGCTTTCTTTACATTACACAGCTTGGAAACTGTCACGGACGGATCCATGAAGGGACATTCAGGAGCACATTCTGGACTATGGTAAAAAAGGAAATAACTTGAGATAAAAACTACAAAGAAGCTCTCTGTGAATCTGCTTTTTGCTACGTTTATTCATCTCACAGAGATGAAGCTTTCTTTGCATTTCACAGCTTGCAAACTCCCTCGTGAATGGATCCACGAAGTGATATTTGGGATCACATACAGGCCTATAATGAAAAAGGAAGTATAGTCAGCTAAAAAATGGAGAGAAGCTCTCTGAGAAACTGCTTGGTGATGTGTGCATTCCACTCAGGGAGTTATAAATTTCTTCTCATAAGGCAGAGTTTGAACACTGTTCCTGTAAAACCAAAAGAGTGATATTCGAAACACATTGATAGTATGGCAAAAAGTGAAATATCGTCCAATAAAAAACAGAAAGAAGCACTCAAAGAAACTGCTCTCTGATATGCCCATTCTTTTCACAGTGTTAAAGCTTTCTCTACATTTCCCAGTTTGAAAGGCGGTTTTTGAGGGTTCTGCAAAGGGATAGTAATTGGCGACCAGAGGCCTGTGTGAGGCAAGGAAATGTCTTCCGTCGAAAATTGCAGAGAAGCTTTCTGCGTAACTCTATTGTGATGTTTGTATTCATCTTAGAGCGTTAAATCATTGTATGGATTGAGCAGTTTGAAGTAACTGTTTCTGTGGAATCTGAGAAATGATATTTGGAAACGCTCTTTAGAATATCCTGAAAAAGATATTACCTCAGAGTGAAAGCAGAAGGAAGCTTTGTGTGAAACTGCTCTGTGTCACGTGAATTCAGCTCACACAGTTAAGCTTCTCTTTTATTTGAGCTGCATCATAACACTGTTTTTTGTTTAGTCTTCAAAGGGATATTCTGGAGGGCTTTAAGGCTTATGGTGAGAAAGGAAATGTCTTCAGATAGAAACTGGAGAGGAGCTTTCTGAGGAGCTGCTTTGTGACGTGTGTATTCCACTCACAGAAATATGCCTTTCTTCTCCTAGAATATTCTGGAATCCCTTTTGGAGAAAAAGCTTCCAGGAGATATTCGGGAGTATAGTGACGACTCTGGTGAAAAAGGAAATATCCTCAGACAAAAAGTGGAAAGAAGATTGCTGTGAAACTGCTTTGTGTTAGATATATTTATTTGTGTCACACAGTTAAAACTTAAATTATATTACACAGTTTGGAAATTCTATCATGCACAGATCCACATGGGGACATTCGAGAGCACATTCAGGCCTACAGTGAAAGAGGAGATATCTTCAGATAAAAACTGGATAGAAGCTTTCTGAGAAACTACTTTGTGCTGTATGCATTCCACTCAGGGTGTTATTCCTCTTTCCTCACAAGGCAGTGTTTGAACACTGCTCTTGTGAAACCGAAAAAGTGACATTTCGGAACGCATTGAGGACTATGACGAATAGTTAAATATACAGAAATAAAATCGAGGAAGAAGTGTTCCAAGAATTTGCTCTCAGATATGTGCATTCATTTCACAGAGTTAATGCTTACTCTGTGTTGCCCAGTTTCGAAATTCTGCCTTTAAAGAATCTGTACAGGAATCTGCTCTTTGATTTGTGCATTCACTTCACAGGGTTAATGCTTACTCTATGTTGCCCAGTTTTGAAACTCTGTCTTTGAAGTATCTGTGAATGGATATTTAGTGACGCCCAGATGCTTCTGGTGACTGAGGAAACGCCTTCCGATCAAAGCTGCAGAGAACCGTTCTCAGCAACTGCTTTGCAATGTGTGTCTTCGTCTCTTAGAGTTAAACCATTCTTTGGTTTGAGCATCATGAAATCACTGTTTTTGTGGAATCTGAGGAAGGACACTTGGGAATGATCCTTAAAATATGGAGAAAGAAATATCCTCAGATAAAATCCAAAAGAAAGATTTCTGTGAAACTGTTCTGTGTTGTCTTAATTCCTCTCACTCAGATAAGCCTCTCTATTCATTGCGTAGTTTTCTAGCACTGTGTATGTTTAGCGTGTGATGGGATATTTGGGTTCACTTTGAGGCTAATGGTGAAAAAGGAATTATGTTTAGACCGAAACTGGAGAGAAGCTTTCCAAGGAACTGCTTTGTGACGTGTGCATTCCAGTCACAGTGTTATACCTCTCTGCTCATACAGCATTGGGGAAACCCTTTTGGAGAAACAGGCTCCAAGTGATATTCGGAACATATTTATGCTGATGGTGAAAAGGGAAATAGCCTCAGACAAAAACTGGAAAGAAGCTTTCTAGGAAACTACTCTGTGTATTGTGTAATCATCTCAAATAGATAAAGCTTTCTTAACATTACACAGCGTGGAAACTGTCATGGACGGATCCACGAAGGGACCTTTGGGAGCACCTTCTGGACTACGATGAGAAAGGAAATATCTTCAGATAAAAACTGGAAGGAAGCTTTCTGTGATTATCTTTTTTGCTATGTTTATCCATCTCACATAGATGAAGCATTCTTTACAATACACAGCTTGAAATCTCCCTCGTGGATGGATCCACGAAGGAATATTTCAGATCAAATTTGGGCCTACGGTGAAATAGGAAATAGAGTCAGATAAAAACTGGAGAGAAGATTTCTGAGAAACTGCTTGGTGATGTGTGCATTCCACTCACGTAGTTATAACTTTCTTCTCATAACGAACAGTTTTTACACTGTTCCTGTAAAACCAAAAGAGTCATATTCAGAGCACATTGAAGACTAGGGAAAAAAGTGAAATGTCGTCCAATAAAAAACAGAAAGAAGCACTCGAAGAAGCTGCTCTCTGACATGTCCATTCTTTTCACAGGGTAAAAGCTTACTCTACATTTCCCAGTTTGAAAGACAGTCTTTGAGGGTTCTGCAAAGAGATAGTAAGTGGTGATCGGAAGCCTGTGTGAGGCAAGGAAATGTCTTCCATCGGAAATCGGAGAGAAGCTTTCAGCGCAACTCTTTTGTGATGTTTGTATTCATCTCATAGTGTTAAATCATTTTTTGGATTGAGCAGTTTGAAATCACTGTTTCTGTGGAATCTGAGAAAGGACATTTGGAAATGCTCTTTAGAATATCCTGAAAAAGACATAAACTCAGATACAGACCAGAAGGATGCTTTCTCTGAAACTACCCTGCATCATGTGAATTCCACTCACACAGTTAAGCTTCTCTTTTCCTTGAGCTGTATCATAACAGTGTTTTTGTTTATTCTGTGGAATGATACTCTGGAGGGCTTTGAGGCTTACTGTGTTAAAGGAAACATCATCAGATAGAAATAGGAGAGAAGCTTTCTGAAGAGCTGCTGTGTGACGTGTGCATTCCACTCACAGAAATATATCTTTCCTCTCCTAGAGAATCCTCTCTTAGATTATATTATGCAGTTTGGAAACTCCGTCATGCATAGATCTGTGAAGGGACATTCGGGATCACATAGAGGTCTATGGTTTATGGTGAATAGTGAAATGTACTGAAATAAAATCGAGGAAGAAGCATTCCCAAGAAACTGCTCTCTGATATGTGCATTCACTTCACAGAGTTAATGCTTACTCTATGTTGCCCACTTTCGAAACTCTGTCTTTGAAGAATATGTGAACAGATATTTAATGAAGCCTGGAAGCTTGTTGTGAACGAATAAACGTCTTCCGATGAAACCTGCAGAGAAACGCTCTGTGTAACTGCTTTGCGATGTGTGTATTCATCTCATTGATTTAAACCATTCTTTGGATTGAGCAGCTTGAAATCACTGTTTTTGTGGAATCTGTGGAAGGACATTTGGTAACAATCCTTAAAATATGGAGAAAGAAATATTCACAGGTAAAATTCAGAAGGAATCTTTCTGTGAATCTGCTCTGTGTCATCTTAATTCCTCTCACTCAGATAAGTGTCTCTTTTCATTGAGCAATTTTCTAAACCTGTGTATGTTTAACGTGTGATGGGATATTCGGGAGAACTTTGAGGCTAACGGTGAAAAAGGAAATATGCTCAGACCAAAACTGCAGAGAAGCTTTCAGAGGAACTGCTTTGTGATGTGTGCATTCCAGTAACAGTGTTGTACCTCTCTTCTTATACAGCGTCGGGGAAACCTTTTTGGAGAAACAAGTACCAAGTGATATTCGGGAGCATGTTTATGCCAATGGTGAAAAGGGAAATTGCCTCAGACAAAAAATGGAAAGAATCTTTCTAGGAAACTACTCTGTGATATGTGTAATCAACTCACATAGATAAAGCTTTCTTTACATTAGGCAGCTTGGAAACTGTCATGGACAGATCCACGAGGGGACCATCGAGAGCACATTCAGGACTATGGTGAAAATGGAAATATCTTCAGAAGAAAACCGGAAAGAAGCTTTCTGTAAATCTGCTTTTTGCTGTGTTTAATCATCTCACATAGATAAATCTTTCTTTACATTACACAGCTTGCCAACTTCCTCGTGGATGGATCCACGAAGGATTATTTGGGATCACATTTGGGCCTATGGTGAAATAGAAAATATAGACAGATAAAAAATGGAGAGAAGCATTCGGACAACCTCCTTCTTGATGTGTGCATTCCCCTCAGGCAGCTATAACTTTATTCTCATAAGGCACAGTTTGAACTCTGTTCCTTTAAAACTTAAAGAGTGATATTCGGAGCACATTGAAGACAATGGCAAAAATCAAATGTCGCCTAATAAAAAAGAGAACGAAGCACTCGAAGTAGCTGCTGTCGGACATGTCCATTATTTTCACAAGGTTAAAGCTTCCTCTACATTCCGCAGTTTGAAAGTCAGTCTTTGAAGTTTCTGCGAAGGCATATTAAGTGGCGACTAGAGGCCTGTGTGAGGCAAGGAAATGTCTTCCATCAAAAATCGGAGAGAATCATTCTGTGCAACTCTTTTGTGATGTTTGTATTAATCTCACAGCGTTATAAGTTTCTTTGGATTGAGCAGTTTCAAATCACTGTTTCTGTGAAATCTGAGAAAAGACATCTGGAAAAGCTCTTCAGAGTATCCTG
The DNA here is from genome assembly GCF_000951035.1 of Colobus angolensis palliatus. Classification (NCBI taxonomy): domain Eukaryota; kingdom Metazoa; phylum Chordata; class Mammalia; order Primates; family Cercopithecidae; genus Colobus; species Colobus angolensis. The sequence continues at coordinate 401,811 of NW_012119310.1, read as the reverse complement.
AAAAACCAGTAGGAAGCTTTCTGTGAAACTGCTCTGTGTCATGTGAATTCTGCTCGTTAAGCTTCACTTTTCATAGAGGAGTATCATAAGACTGTTTTTGTTTAGTCTGCAAAGGGATATTCTGGAACCGTTTGAGGCTTACAGTGAGAAAGGAAACGTCTTTAAATAGAAACTAGAGAGAAGCTTTTTGAGGAGCTGCTTTGTGACATGTGCGTTCCACTCACAGAAATATACCATTCTTCGCATATAGTATTCCAGAATCCTTTTTGGAGAAAAAGCTACCAAGAGACATTCGGGAGTATAGGGAGGGCTATGGTGAAAAAGGAAATATCCTCAGAGAAAAACTGGAAAGAAGATTTCTGTGAAACTGCTTTGTGTTAGATATATTTATTCATCTCACAGAGTTAAAACTTTTCTTATATTATGCAGTTTGGAAACCCCGTCTATTATGGATCCATGAAGGGACATTCGGGAGAACATTCAGGCTTATGGTGAAAGAGGGAATATCTTCAGATAAAAACTGGATAGAAGCTTTCTGAGAAACTACTTTGTGATGTATGCATTCCACTCAGGGAGTTATACCTCTTTTCTCACAAGGCAGTGTTTGAACACTGTTCCTGTGAAACGGAAAAAGTGATATTTCAGAACGCATTGAGGATTATGGCAAATAGTGAAATGTACTGAAATAAAATTGAGGAAGAAGCGTTCCAAGAATCTGCTCTCTGATATATGCATTTACTTCACAGGGTTAATGCTTCCTCTTTGTTGTCCAGTTTTGAAACTCTGTTTTTAAAGAATATGTGAATGGATATTTAGTGACGCCCAGAGGCTTGTGGTGAGTGAGGAAAAGTCTTCTGATGAAACCTGCAGAGAAACTTTCTGAGCAACTGCTTTGTGACCTGTGTATTTGTCTCATACAGTTAAACCATTATGCCGATTGAGCAGCGTGAAATCACTGTTTTTTTGGAATCTGAGGAAGTATATTTGGGAACGATCCTTAGAATATGGAGAAAGAAATATCCTCAGGAAAAATCCAGTAGAAAGCTTTCTATGAATCTGCTCTGTGTTGTCTTAATTCCTCTCGCACAGTTAAGACTCTCATTTCATTGAACAGTTTTCTAATGCTGTGTATGTTCAGCTTGTGATGGGATATTCAGGAGCACTTTGAAGCTTACGGTGAAAAAGGAAATGTGTTCAGATGGAAACTGGAGAGAAGCTTTCTGAAGAACTGCGTTGTGGTGTGTGCATTCCAGTCACCGTGTTATACCTCTCTTCTCAAACAGCGTCGGGGAAAGCCTTTTGAAGAAACAGGTACCAAGTGATATTCGGGAGCATTTTGATGCCCATGGTGAAAATGGAAATAGCCACAGACAAAAAATGGAAAGAAGATTTCTAAGAAACTACTCTGTGATATGTGTAATCACCTCACATAGATAAACCTTTCTTTGCATTATGCAGCTTGAAAAATGTCATGGACAGATCCACGAAGGGACCTTCGGGAGCACATTCAAGACTATGGTGAAAAAGGAAATATCTTCAGATAAAAACTGGAAAGAAGTTTTCTTTGAATCTGCTTTATGCTATGTTTATTCATATCACACAGATGAAGCTTTATTTATATTACGCAGCTTGGAAACTGGCTAGTGGATGGATCTGTGAAGGGATATTTGGGATCACATTTGGCCCTATGGTGAAAGAGGAAATATAATCAGATAAAAAATGGAGAGAAGCTTTCTTAGAAACTGCTCGGTGATGAATGCATTCCTCTCAGGGAGTTATAACTTTCTTCTCATAAGGCACAGTTTGAACACTGTTCCTGTAAAACCAAAAGAGTGATATTCTTAGCACATTGAAGACTCGGGCAGAAAGTGAAATGGAGTCCAATAAAAAACAGAAAGAAGCACTCGAGGAAACTGCTCTCCTTCTTGTCCATTCTTTTCACAAGGTTAAAGCCTACTCTACATTTCCCAGTTTGAAAGTCGGTCTTTGAGGGTCCCACGAAGGGATAGTAAGTGGCGACTGGAGGCCTATGTGAGGCAAGGAAATGTCTTCCATTGAAAAACGGAGAGAAGCTTTCTGAGCAACTCCTTTATGAAATTTGTATTCATCTCATAGAGTTAAATCATTGTTTGGATTGAGCAGTTTGAAATCACTGTTTCTGTGGAATCTGAGAAAGGACATTTGGAAACGCTCTTTAGAACATCCTGAAAAAGCAATAACCTCAGAGAGAAACCAGAAGGAAGCCTTCTGTGAATCTGCTCTGTGTCTCATGAATTCCACTCACACTGTTAAGCTTCTGTTTTCACAGAGCCGTATCGTAACAGTATTTTTGTTTAGACTGCAAAGGGATATTCTGGAGGGCTTTGAGGCTTACAGTGAGAAAGGAAATGTCTTCAGATAGAAACTGGAGAGAAGCTTTCTGAGGAGCTGCTTTGTGACGTGTGCATTCCACTCACAGAAATATACCTTTCTTCTCCTAGAGGTTTCCGAAATCCCTTTTGGAGAACAAGCTACCAAGAGATATTCGCTATTATAACGATGACTATGGTGAAAAAGGAAATATCCTCAGACAAACATTGGAAAGAAGATTTCTGTGAAACTGCTTTATGTTAGATATATTTATTCATGTCACATAGTTAAAACTTTAATTATATTACGCAGTTTGGAAACTCCTTCATGCACAAATCTGTGAAGGGACCTTCGGGAGCACATTCAGGCCTACAGTGAAAAGAACATATCTTCAGATAAAAACTGGATAGAAGCATTCTGAGAAACTACTTTGTGATGTATGCATTCGACTCAGGGAGTTATACCTCTTTTCTCACAAGGCAGTGTTTGAAGACTGTTCTTGTGAAACTGAAAAAGTGATATTTCAAAATGCCTTGAGGACTATGGCGAATAGAGAAATATACTGAAAGAAAATCGAGGAAGAAGCGTTCCAGGAATCTGCTCTGTGATATGGGCATTCTCTTCACAGAGTTAATGCTTACTGTATTTTGCCCAGTTTCGAAACTCTGTCTTTAAGAATTTGTCAAGGGATATTTAGTGACGCCCAGAGTACTGTGGTGAGCAAGGAATATCTTCTGATGAAACCTGCAGAGAATCTTTCTGAGCAACTGCTTTTGATATATGTATTCGTCTCAAGGAGTTAAACCATTCTTTGGATTGAGCAGGTTGAAAGCACTGTTTTTGTGGAATCTGTGAAAGGACATTTGTGAATGATCCTTAGAATATGGAGAAAGAAATATCCTCAGGTAAAATCCAGAAGGAAGCTTTCTCTGAAACTAATTTGTGTCGTCTTAATTCCTCTCAGTCAGTTCAGTGTCTCTTTCCATTGATCAGTTTTCTAACTATGTGTAAGTTTAGAATGTGATGGCATATTCAGGAGCACTTTGAAAATTACGGTGAAATAGGAAATATGTTCAGAACAAAACTGGAGAGAAGCTTTCCGAGGAACTGCTTTCTGACATGCACATTTCACTCACAGTGTTATACCTCCTTTCTCATACAGCATTGGTGAAACCCTTTGGAGGAACAGGTACCAAGTGATATCTGAGAGCATGTTGATGCCGATGGTGAAAAGGGAAATAGCCTCAGACAAAAATTGGAAGGAAACTTTCTAGGAAACTACTCTGTGATAGGAGTATTCATCTCACATAGATAAAGCTTTCTTTACATTAGGCAGCTTGGAAACTATCATGCATAGATCCACGAAGGGACCATCGAGGGCACATTCAGGACTATGGTGAAAATGGAAATATCGTCAGAAAAAAACTGGAAAGAAGCTTTCTGTAAACCTGCTTTTTGCTATGTTTAATCATCTCACATAGCTGAAGCTTTCTTTACATTACACAGCTTGCAAACTCCCTCGTGGTTGGATCTGCGAAGGGATATTTGTGATCACATTCAGGCCTATGGTGAAATAGGAAATATAGTAAGATAAAAAATGGAGAGAAGCTTTCTGAGAAACTGCTTGGTGATGTGTGCATTCCACTGAGGCAGCTATAAATTTCTTCTCATAAGGCACAGTTTCAACCCTGTTCCTGTAAAACCAAAAGAGTGAAATTCGGAGCACATTGAAGACTATGGTTAAAAAGTCAAATGTCACCCAATAAAAAACAGAAAGAAGCACTCCAAGAAACTGCTCTCAGACATGTCCATTCTTTTCACAGAGTTAAAGTTTACTCTACATTCCGCAGTTTGAATGTCGGTCTTTGAGGTTCCTGTGAAGGGACAGTAAGTGGCAACCGGAATCCTGTGCCATGCAAGGAAATGTCTTCCATCGAAAACCAGAGAGAATCTTTCTGTGCAACTCTTCTGTGATGTTTTCATTCATCTCATAGCATTATATGATTGTTTGGATTGAGCAGTTTGTAAACACTTTTTCTGTGGAATCTGAGAAAGGGAATTTGGAAACAGTCCTTAGAATATCCTGAAAAAGAAATAACCTCAGAGAGAAAACAGAAGGAAGCTTTATGTGAAACTACTCTGAGTCATGTGAATTCTACTCACACAGTTAAGCTTCACTTTTCATAGCGCAGTATCATAACACTGTTTCGGTTCAGTCTGTAAAGGGATATCCTGGAACCCTTTGACGTTTACAGTGAGAAAGGAAACGTCTTTAAATGGAAACTGGAGAGAAGCTTTTTGAGGAGCTGCTTTGTGACATGTGCATTCCAGTCACAGAAATATACCTTTCTTCTCACATAGGATTCCAGAATCCTTTTTGGAGAAAAAGCTACCAAGAGACATTCGGGAGTATAGGGAGTGCTATGGTGAAAAAGGAAATACCCTCAGAGAAAAACTGGAAGAAGATTTTTGTGAAACTGCTATGTGTTAGATATATTTATTCATATTGCATAGCTAAAACTTTTCGTATATTATGCAGTTTGGAAACTCCATCATGCACGGATCCGTGAAGGGACATTTCAGAGCACATTCAGGCCTATGGTGAAAGAGGAGATATCTTCAGATAAAAACTGGATAGAAGCTTTCTGAGAAACTACTTTGTGATGCATGCATTCCACTCAGGGAGTTATACCTCTTTTCTCACAAGGCAGTGTTTGAACACTGATCCTGTGAAACCGAAAAAGTGATATTTCGGAAAGCATTGAGGACTATGGCGAATACTGAAATATACTGAAATAAAATCAAAGAAGAAGCGTTCCAAGAATCCACTCTCTGATATGTGGATTCACTTCACAGGATTAATGCTTACTGTATGTTGAACAGTTTTGAAACTCTGTATTTGAAGAATCTGTGAAGGGATATTTAGTGACGCCCAGAGGCTTGTGGTGAGCAAGGAAACGTCTTCCAATGAAACCTGCAGAGAAACGTTCTGAGCAACTGCGATCTGTGTATTCGTTTCCTTGAATTAAGCAATTCTTTGGATTGAGCAGCTTGAAATCACTGATTTTGTGGAATCTGAGGAAGGACATTTGGGAGCGATCCTTAGAAAAAGCAGAGAGAAATTTCCTCAGGTAAAATCCAGAAGGAAGCATTCTGTGAATCTGCTCTGTGTCATCTTAATTCCTCTCACTCAGATAAGCCTCTCTTTTCATTGAGCAGTTTTCTAGCCCTGTGTATGTTTAGCGTGTGATGGGATATTCGGGAACACTTTGAGGCTAATGGTGAAAAAGGAAATATGTTCAGACCGAAACTGGAGAGAAGCTTTCCGAGGAACTGCTTTGTGACATGTGCATTCCAGTCACGGTGTTATACCTCTCTTCACAGACAGCGTCGGGGAAACCCTTTTAGAGCAACAGATATGAAGTGACATTTGGGAGGGTGTTGATGCCGATGGTGAAAAGGGAAATAGCCTCAGACAAAAACTTTAAAGCAGCTTTCTAGGAAACTACTCTGTGATATCTGTAACCATCTCACATAGATAAAGCTTTCTTTACATTACACAGCTTGGAAACTGTCATGGATGGATCCACGAAGGGACCTTTGGGAGCACATTCTGGACTATGGTGAAAAAGGAAATATCTTCAGATAAAAACTGTAAAGAAGCTTTCTGTGAATCTGCTTTTGCTATGTTTATTCATCTCACATACATGAAGCCTTCTTTACATTACGTAGCTTGGAAACTCCCTCGTGGATTGATTGGCAAAGGGATATTTGGGATCATCTTCAGGCCTAAGGTGAAAGACGAAACATAGTAAAATAAAAACTGGAGAGAAGCTTTCTGAGAAGCTGCTTCGTGATGTGCACATTCCACTCAGGGAGTTATAACTTTCTTCTCTTAAGGTAGAGTTTGAAAACTGTTATTGTAAAACAAAAAGAGTGATATTTGGAGCACATTGAAGACTATGGGAAAAAGTGAAATGTCGTCCAATAAAAAACAGAAAGAAGAATTGAAGTAACTGCTCTCTGACATGTCCATTCTTTTCACAGGCTTAAAGCTATCTCTACATTTTGAGTTTGAATGTCGGTCTTTGAGGGTTCTGCAAAGGGATAGTAAGTGGCGACCAGAGGCCTGTGTGAGGCAAGGAAATGTCTTCCATCGAAAATCGGAGAGAAGCTTTCTGTGCAACTCTTTTGTGATGTTTGTATTCATCTCATGGAGTTAAATCATTCTATAGATTGAGCAGTTTGAAATCACTGTTTCTGTGGAATCCAAGAAAGGACATTTGGTAATGCTTTTTAGAATATCTCGAAGGAGAAACAACCTCAGAGAGAAACCAGAAGGAAGGTTTCTGTGAAACTGCTCTAGTCACGAGGTTTTGGCTCACACAGATAAGCTTCTCTTTTCATTGAGCTCTATCATAATACTGTTTTTGTTTAGTCTGCAAAGGGATATTCTGGAGGGTTTTGAGGCTTATGTTGAGAAAGGAAACATCTTCAGATAGAAACTTGAGAGAAGCTTTCTGAGTAGCTGCTTTGTGACGTCTGCATTCCACTCACAGAAATATACGTTTCTTCTCCTAGAGGTTTCCAGAATCAATTTTGGAGAAGAAGCTACCAAGAGATATTCGGGAGTAAAGTGATGACTATGGTGAAAGAGGAAATTTCCTCAGGCAAAAACTGGAAAGAATATTTCTGTGAATCTGCTTTGTGTTAGATATATTTATTCATCTCACATAGTTAAAACCTTAATTACATTACACAGTTTGGAAACTCCGTCGTGCACAGATCAGCTAAGGGATATTCGGGAGGACATTCAGGCCTACGGTGAAAGAGGAGATATCTCCAGATAAAACTGGATAAAAGCTTTCTGAGAAACTACTTTGTGATGTATGCATACCACTCAGGGAGTTATACCTCTTTTCTCACAAGGCAGGGTTTCAACACTATTTCGGTGAAACTGAAAAAGTGATATTTCAGATAGCATTGAGGACTATGGCAAATAGTGAAATATACTGAATTAAAATCGAGGAAGAAACGTTCAAAGAATCTGCTCTCTCCTATGTGCATTCACTTCACAGGATTAATGCTTACTCTATGTTGCCCAGTTTTGAAACTTTGCCTTTGAAGAATCTGCGAAGGGATATTTAGTGACGCCCGGAGGCTTGTTGTGAGCAAGGAAACGTCTTCCGAAGAAATCTGCAGAGAAACGTTCTGAGCAACTGCTTTGGGATGTGTGTATTCGTCTCCTAGAATTAAACCATTCTTTGGATTGAGCAGCTTGAAAACACTGTTTTTGTGGAATCTTAGGAAGGACATTTGGGAACGATCCTTAGAATATGGAGAAAGAAATATCCTCAGGTAAAATGCAGAAGGAAGCTTTCTGTGAAACTGCTCTGTGTCGCCTTAATTCCTTTCACTCAGATAAGCCTCCCTTTTCATTGTGCAGTTTTCTAGCCATGTGTTTGTTTAGAGTGTGATGGGATATTCGGTAACACTTTGAGGCTAACCATGAAAGAGGAAATATGTTCAGACCGAAACTGGAGAGGAGCTTTCCGAGGAACTGCTTTGTGACGTGTGCATTCCAGTCACAGTGTTATACCTCTCTTCCCATACAGCATCGGGGAAACCCTTTTGGAGAAACAGGTACCAAGTGATATTCAGGAGCATGTTTATGCCAATGGTGAAAAGGGAAATAGCCTCAGACAAAAACTGGAAAGAAGCTTTCTTTTTTTTTTTTTTTGAGACAGAGTCTCGCTCTGTC
>NW_012119310.1:340755-387140 GCF_000951035.1 Colobus angolensis palliatus | reverse complement strand
AAAAAAAAAAAAAAAAAAAAACTGGAAAGAAGCTTTCTGTGAATCTGCTTTTTACTATATTTATTCATCTCTCCCGGATGAAACTTTCTTCACATTACCCAGCTTGGAAAATCCCTCGTGGATAGATCCGTGAAGGGATATTTGGAATCACATTCGGGCCTATGATGAAATAGGAAACATAGTCAGATAAAAACTGGAGAAAAGATTTCTGAGAAACTGCTTCGTGATGTGTGCATTCCACTCAGGGAATTATAACTCTCCTATCATAAGGCAGAGTTTGAACACTGTTCCTGTAAAACCAAAAGAGTGATATTTGGAGCACATTGAAGACTATGGCAAAAAGTGAAATGTCGTCCAATAAAAAACAGAAAGACGCACTCAAAGAAACTGCTTTCTGACATGACCATTCTATTCACAGGGCTAATTTTACTCTACATTTCTCAGTTTGAGTGTTGGTTTTTGAGGGTTCTGTGAAGGGATAGTAAGTGGGGACCGGAGGCCTGTGTGAGGCAAGGAAATGTCTTCCATCGAAAATCGGAGAGAAGCTTTCTGTGCACCTCTTTTGTGATGTTTGTATTCATCTCATAGAGTTAAATCATTCCTTGGATTAAGCAGTTTGAAATCACTGTTTCTGTGGAATCTGAGAAAGGACATTTGGAAACGCTCTTAGAATATTCTGAAAAAGAAATAACCCCACAGATAAATCAGAAGGAAGCTGTCTGTGAAACTCCTCTGTGTCACGTGAATTCCGCTCACACAGTTAAGCTTCTCTTTACATTGAGCTGCATCATAACACTGTTTTTGTTTAATTTGAGAAGGGATAATGTGTAGGGCTTTGAGGATAATGCTGAGAAAGGAAACGTCTCCGACAGAAACTGGAGAGAAGCTTTCTGAGCAGCTGCTTTGTGACATGTGCATTAAACTTACAGAAATATACCTTTCTTTCCCTAGAGGTTTCTGGAATACCTTTTGGAGAATAAGCTACCAAGAGATATTCGGGACTATAGCAGTGAGTATGGTGAAAAAGGAAATATCCTCCGACAAAAACTGGAAACAAGATTTCGGTGAAACTGCTTTCTATTAGACATATTTATTCATCTCGCATAGTTAAAACTTTAATTATATTATGCAGTTTGGAATCTCTGTCATGTGCAGATCCACGAAGGGACATTCAGGACCACATTAAGGCCTACGGTGAAAAAGGAGATATCTTCAGATAAAAACTGGATGGAAGCTTTCTCAGAAACTACTTTGTGATGCATGCATTACACTCAGGGAGTTATACCTCTTATCTCACAAGGCAGTGTTTGAATACTGTTCATGTGAAACCGAAAAAGTGATATTTTGGAGTGCTTTGAGGATTATGGCGAATAGTGAAATATACTGAAATAAAATCGAGGAAGAAGCATTGAAAGAATTTGCTCTCTGATATGTGCATTCACTTCACAGAGTTAATGCTTACTCTATGATGGCTAGTGTTGAAATTCTGTCTTTGAAGAATCTGTGAAGGGATATTTAGTGATGCCCGGAGGCTCTTGGTGATCAAGAAAACACTTTCCAATGAAATCAGCAGAGAAACGTTCTGAGCAACTGTTTGCAATGCGTGTATTCGTCTCATTGAGATAAACCATTCTTTGGATTGAGCAGCTTGGAATCACTATTTTTGTGGAATCTGAGGAAGGACATTTGGGAACGAACCTTAGAATATGGAGAAAGAAATATCCTGAGGTAAAATCCAGAAGGAAGCCTTCTGTGAAACTGCTCTGTGTCGTCCTAATTCCTCTCACTCAGATAAGCCTCTCTTTTCATTGAGCAGTTTTCTAGCCCTGTGTATGTTTAGAGTGTCATGGTATATTCGGGAGCACTTTGAGGCTAACAGTGAAAACGGAAAATGTTCAGACCGAAACTGGAGAGAAGCTTTCCAAGGAACTGCTTTGGACGTGTACCTTCCAGTCACAGTGTTATACCTCTCTTCTCATATAGCGCCGGGGAAAGCCTTTTGGAGAAACAGGTACCAAGTGATATTTGGGAGCATGTTGATTCTGATGGTGAAAAGGAAATAGCCTCAGACAAAAACTGGAAATAAGCTTTCTAGGAAAATACTCTGTGACATGTGTAACCATCTCACATAGATAAAGGTTTCTTAACATTACACAGCTTGCAAACTATCATGGACGGATCCACGAAGGGACCTTCGTGAGCACATTCTTGACTATGGTGAAAAAGGATATATCTTCAGATAAAAACTGGAAAGAAGCTTTCTGTGAATCTGCTTTTTGCTATGTTTATTCATCTCACATAGATGAAGCCTTCTTTATATTACACAGCTTGGAAACTCCCTCGAGGATGGATCCGCGAAGATATATTTGGGATCACATTCGGGCCTACTGTGAAATAGGAAATATAGCCAGATAAAGACTCAAGATAAGCTTTCTGAGAAACTGCTTGGTGATGTGTGCATTCCACTCAGGGATTTATAACTTTCTTCTCATAAGACACAGTTTGAACACTGTCTCTGTAAAACAAAAAGGGTGATATTCAGAGCACATTGAAGACTATAGCAAAAAGTGAAATGTCGTCCAGTAAAAAACAGAAAGAAGCACTCGAAGAAACTGCTCTCTGACATGTACATTCTTTTCACAAGGTTAACGCTTACTCTGTATTTCCCAATTTGAATGTCAGTCTCTGAGGGTTCTGCAAAGTGATAATAAGTGCTGACCGGAGGTCTCTGTCAGGCAAAAGAATGTCTTCAATCGAAAATCGGAGAGGAGCTTTCTGCAGAACCCTTTTGTGATGTTTATAGTTATCACATAGAGTTAAATCATTCTTTGGACTGAGCAGTTTGAAATCACTGTTTCTGTGGAATCTGAGAAAGGACATTTGGTAATGCTCTGAAGAATATTCTGAAAAAGAAATAACCTCAGAGAGAAACCAGAAGGAAGCTTTCTGTGAAACTGCACTGTGTCACGTGAATTTCCCTCACACAGTTAAACTTCTGTTTTCATTGAGCTGTATCATAACACTGTTTTTGTTTAGTCTGTGAAGGGATATTCTGGAGGGCTTTGAGGCTTACGGTGAGAAAGGCAACGTCTGCAGATAGAAACTGGAGGGAAGCTTTCTGCAGAGCTGCTTTGTTACGTGTGTATTCCACTCACAGAAATCTACATTTCTTCTCCTAGAACATTCTGAAATCCCTTTTGGCGAAAAAGCTACCAAGAGATATTCGAGAGTATAGTGACGAGTATGGTGAAAAAAGATATATCCTAAGACAAACACTGGAAAGAAGATTTCTGTGAAACTGCTTTGTGTTAGTTATATTTATTCATCTCACATATTAAAACTTTACTTGTGTCACGCAGTGTGGAAACTCTGTCATGCACAGATCCGCGAAGGGACATTCAAGAGCACATTAAGGCCTACGGTGAAGGAGGAAGTATCTTCAGAAAAAAACTTGATAATAACTTTCTGAGAAAATACTTAGTGATGTGATGTATGCATTCCACTCAGGGAGTTATACCTCTTTTCTCACAAGTCAGTGTTTTAACACTGTTCCTCAGAAACCGAAAAAGTGATATTTCGGAAAACATTGAGGATTATGGCGAATAGTGAAATATACCGAAAAAAAATAGAGGAAGGAGCGTTCCAAGAATTTGCTCTCTGATATGTGTACTCACTTCACAGAGTTAATGCTTACTCTATGTTTCCCAGTTTCAAAACTCTGAGTTGAAGACTCTGTGAAGGGATATTTAGTGACGCCTGGAGGCTTGCTGTGAGTGAGGAAACGTCTTCCGATGAAACTTGCAGAGAAACGTTCTGAGCAACTGCTTTGCAATGTGTGTGTTAGTCTCCTAGAGTTAAACCATTCTTTGGATTGAGCAGCTTGAAATCACTGTTCTTGTGGAATCTGAGGAAGGACATTAGGGAATGATCCTTAGAATATGGAGAAAGAAATATCCTGAGGTAAAATCCAGAAGGAAGCTTTCTGTTAAGTTGCTCTGTGTCATCTTAGTTCCTCTCACACAGATAAGCCTCTCTTTTCATTGAGCAGTTTTCTTGCCTTGTGTATGTTTAACATGTGATGGGATATTCGGGAGCACTTTGAGCCTAACAGTGAAAAAGGAAATATGTTCAGACGGAAACTGGAGAGAACCTTTCCGAGGAATTGCTTTGTGACGTGTGGATTCCATTCACAGTGTTATACCTCTCTTCTTATACAGCATCGGGGAAACCTTTTGGAGAAACAGGTGCCAAGTGATATTTGGGAGCATGTTGATGCCAATGGTGAATAGGGAAATAGCCTCAGACAAAAACTGGAAAGAAGCTTTTTAGGAAACTACTCTGTGGTATGTGTAATCATCTCACATAGATAAAGCTTTCCTTACATTACGCAGCTTGGTAAGTGTCATGGAGGGATCGAAGAAGGGACCTTCGGGAACACATTCTGGACTATGGTGAAAAAGGAAATATCTTCAGATAAACACCGGAGAGAAGCTTTCAGGAAACTGCTTGGTGATGTGAGCACTCTACTCAGGGAGTTATAACTTTCTTCTCATAAGGCAGAGTTGGAACACTGTTATTGTAATACCAAAAGAGTGATATTCGAAGCACATTGAAGACTATGGCAAAAAGTGAAATGTCGTCCAATAAAAAACAGAAAGAAGCACTAGAAGAAACTGCTCTCTGACGTGCCCATTTTTTTTCAATGGGGTAAATCTTACTCTACATTTCCCAGTTTGAAAGTCGGTATTTGAGGGTTCTGTGAAGGGATAGTAATTGGCGACCAGAGTCCTTTGTGAGGCAAGGAAATGTCTTCCATTGAAAATTGGAGTGAAGCTTTCCGCACAAGTCTTTTGGGATGGTTGTATTCAACTCATAGCGTTAAATCATTCTTTGGATTGAACAGTTTGAAACCACTCTTTCTTTGGAATCTGAGAAAGGACATTTGGAAACGCTCTTTAGAATATCCTGAAAAAGAAATAACCTCAGAGAGAAAACAGAAGGAAGCTTTCTGTGAAACTACTCTGTGTCATGTGAATTCTGCTCACAAAGTTAACCTTCTCTTTTCATTGAGCTGTATCATAACATTGTTTTTCTTTACTCTGCAAAAGGATACTCTGGAGGGCTTTGAGGCTTACGGTTAGAAAGGAAACGACATCAGATAGAAACTGGTGAGAAGCTTTCTGAAGAGCTGCTTTGTGACGTGTGCATTCCACTCGCAGAAATAGACCTTTCTTCTCTTAGAGGGTTCTGGAATCCCTTTGGGAGAAAGAGATACCAAGAGATATTCAGGAGTATAGCGAGGATTATGGTGAAAAAGGAAATATCCTCAGACAAAACCTGGAAAGAAGATTTATGTGAAACTGCTTTGTGTTAGATATATTTATTCATCTCGCACAGTTGAAACATTAATTATATTATGCAGTTTGTAAACTCTGTCATGCACAGATCCGCGAAGGGACATTTGGGAGCACATTCAGGCCTATGATGAAAGAGGAGATATCTTCAGATAAAAACTGGATAGAAGCTTTCTGAGAAACTACTTTGTGATGTATGCATTCCACTCATAGAGTTATTCTTCTTTTCTCAAAAGGCAGTGTTTGAACACTGTTCCTGTGAAACTGAAAAAGTGACATTTCGGAAGTCATTGAGGACTATGGCGAATAGTGAAATATACAGAAATAAAATCGAGGAAGAAGCATTCCAAGAATCTGCTCTCTGATATGTGCATTCATTTCACACAGTTAATGCTTACTCTATGTTGCCCAGTTTCGAAACTCTGTCTTTGAAGGATCTGGGAGAGGATATTTAGTGATGCCTGAAGGCTTGTGGTGAGTGAGGAAACGTCTTCTGATGAAAGCTGCAGAGAAACGTTCTGAGCAACTGCTTTGCGATGTGTGTATTCATCTCATAGGGTTAAATCATTCTTTGGATTTAGCAGCTTGAAATCACTGTTTTTGTGGAATCTAAAGAAGGACATTTGAGAAAGATCCTTAGAATATGGAGAAGGAAATATCCTGAGGTAAAATCCCGCAGGAAGCTTTCTGTGAAACTGCTCTATGTCCTCTTAATTTCTCTCACTCAGATAAGCCTCTCTTTTCATTGAGCTGTTTTCTAGCCCTGTGTATGTTTAGCGTGTGATGGGATTTTCGGGAGCACTTTGAGGCTAATGGTGAAAAGGGAAATATGTTCAGACCGAAACTGAGGAGAAGCTTTCCGAGGAACTGCTTTGTGACGTGTACATTCCAGTCACAGTGTTATACCTCTCTTCTCATACAGCATTGGGGAAACCCTTTTGGAGAAACAGGTACCAAGTGACATTTGGGAGCATGTTGATGACGATAGTGAAAAGGGAAATAGCCTCAGACAAAAACTGGATAGAAGCTTTCTAGGAAATTACTCTGTGATATGTGTAATCATCTCACATAGATAATGTTTTCTTTACATTACACAGTTTGGATTCTGTCATGGACGTATCCATGAAGGGACCTTCGTGAGCACATTCTGGACTATGGTGCAAAGTAAATAAATTCAGATAAAAACTGGAAAGAAGCTTTCTGTGAATCTGCTTTTTGCTATGTTTATTCATCTCACATAGATAAAGCTTTCTTTACATTACACTGCTTGGAGACTCCCCCGTGGATGGATTCTTGAAGGGATATTTGGGATCACATTCTTGCCTATGGTGAAATAAGAAAGATAGTCAAATAGAAACTGGAGAGTAGCTTTCTGAGAAACTACTTGGTAATGTGCACATTCCACTCAGGGAGTTATAACTTTCTTCTCATAAGGCACAGTTTGAACACTGTTCCTGTAAAACCAAAAGAGTTATATTCGAAACACATTGAAGACTATGGCAAAAAGTAAAATGTCATCCAATAAAAAACAGAAAGAAGCACTCGAAGAAACTGCTCGCTGACATGCCCATTCTTTTCACAGGGTTAAATCTTACTCTGCATTTCCCAGTTTGGAAGTCTGCCCCTGAGGTTCTGCCAAGGGATAATAAGGGGCATCCAGAGGCCCGTGTGAGGCAAGGAAATGTCTCCCATCAAAAATCGGGACCTTTCTGTGCAACTCTTTTGTGATGTTTGTATTCATCTCATAGAGTTAAATCATTGTTTGGCTTGAGCAGTTTGAAATCACTGTTTTTGGTTAATCTGAGAAAGGACATTTGGAAACGCTCCTTAGAATACCCTGAAAAAGAAATAACCTCAGAGAGGAACCATTGGAAGCTATGTGTGAAATTGCCCTGTGTCCCGTGAATTCCACTCACGCAGTTAAGCTTTTCCTTTCATTAATCTGTATCATAACACTGTTTTTGTTTAGTCTGTGAAGGGATATTCTGTAGGGCTTTTAGGCTTACATTGAGAAAGGAAACGCATTCAGACAGAAACTGGAAAGAAGCTTTCTGAGGAGCTGCTTTATGACTTGTGGATTTTAATCACAGAAATATACCTTTCTTCTCCTATAGGATTCTGGAATCCCTGTTGGAGAAGGAGCTACCAGGAGACATTCAGGAGTATAGGGATGGCTATGGTGAAAAAGGAAGTATCCTCAGACAAACTGGAAAGAAGTTTTCTGTGAAACTGCTTCATGTTAGATACAATTATTCATTTCGCATAGTTCAAACCTTTCTTATATTATGCAGTTTGGAAATTCCGTGTTGCATGAATACATGAAAAGACATTGGGGTGCACATTCAGCCCTATGGTGAAAGAGGAGATATCTTCCGATGAAAACTGGATGGAAGCTTTCTGAGAAACTACTTGTGATGTATGCATTCCACTCAGCAAGTTATACCTCCTTTCTCGCAAGTCAGTGTTTAAACCCTGTTCCTGTGAAACCAAAAAAGTGATGTTTCGGAAAGCATTGAAGACTATGGTGAATAGTGAAATATACTGAAATAAAATCGAGAAAGATGCGTTCCATGAATCTGCTCTCTGATATGTGCATTCACTTCGCAGAATTTATGCTTACTCTGTGTTGCCCAGTTTCGAAATTCTGCCTTTGAAAAATCTGTGAAGAGATATTTCGTGCCACATGGAGGCTTGTGGTGAGCAAGGAAACATCTTCCAATGAAATCTGCAGAGTAACTTTCTGAGCAACTGCTTTGTGATGTGTGTATTCGTCTCATAGATTTAAACCACTCTTTGGATTGAAGAGCTTGAAATCACTGTTTCTGTGGAATCTGAGGAAGGACATTTGGGAACGATCCTTAGAACATGGAGAAAGAAATATCCTCAGGTAAAATCGAGAAGGAAGCTTTCTGTGAAACTGCTCTGTGTCATCTTTATTTCTCACTTAGTTAAGCCTCTGCTTACGTTGAGTAGTTTTATAACTCTGTGTATGTTTAGCATCTGATGGGACATTCGGGAGCACTTGAGGCTGACAGTGAAAAGGGAAATATGTTCAGACCGAAACTGGAGAGAAAATTTACAAGGAACTGCTTTGTGAAGTGTGCATTCCAGTCACAGTGCTATACCTCTCTTCTCATACAGTGTCGGGGAAACCCTTTTGTAGAAAGAGGTGCCAACTGATATTTGGGAGCATTTGATGCCGATGATGAAAAGGGAAATAGCCTCAGACAAAACCTGGAAAGAAGCTTTCTAGGAAACTACTCTGTGATATGTGTAATTATCTAACAGAGATAAAGGTTTCCTTACATCACACAGCTTATAAACTGTCATGGACAATCCATGAAGGGACTTTCTGGAGCACACTCAGGACTCTGGTAAAAAGAAAATATCTTCAGATAAAAACTGGAAAGAAGCTTTCTGTGAATCTGCTTTATTCCATGTTTATTCTTCTCACATAGATGAAACTTTCCTTACATTACACAGCTTGGAAACTCCCTTGTGGATGGATCCATGAAGGGATATTTGGGATCACATTCAGAACTATGGTCAAATAGGCAATATAGTCTGATAAAAACTGGAGAGAAATTTTCTGTGAAACTACTTGTTGATGTGTCCATTCCACTCAGGAAGTTTTAACGTTCTTCTCATGAGGCACATTTTGAACACTCTTCCTGTAAAACCAAAAGAGTGATATTCGGAGCACATTGAAGACTATGGCAAAAAGTGAAATCTCGTCCAGTAGAAAACAGAAAGAAGCACTCAAAGAAACTGCTCTCTGACATGCCCATTTTTTTCACATTGTTAAAGCCTACTCTACACTTCCCAGTTTGAGTGTCGGCCTCTGAGGGTTTTATGAAGGAATAGTAAGTGGCAACTGGAGGCCTGTGTCGAGCAAGGAAATGTCTCCCATCGAAAATTGGAGAGAAGCTTTCTGTGCAACTCTTTTGTGATGTTTGTGTTCATCTCGAAGAGTTAAATCATTGTTTGGATTGAGAAGTTTGAAATCACTGTTTCTGTGGAATCTGAGAAAGGACATTTGGAGACACTCTTTAGAATATCCTGAAAAAGACATAACCTGAGACATACACCAGAAGGAAGCTTTCGGTGAACCTGCTCTGTGTCACGTGAATTCTGCTCACACAGTTAAGCTTCTCTTTTCACTGAGCAGTATCTTAACACTGTTTTTGTTTAGACTGTGAAGGGATATTCAGGAGCGATTTGACGGTTATGGTGAGAAAGGAAACGTCTTCAGATAGAACCTGGAGAGAAGCTTTGTGAGGAGCTGCTTTATGACTTGTGCATTCCACTCACAGAAAAATACCTTTCTTCTCCTAGAGGATTCTGGAAATCCTTTTGGCGAAAAAGCTACCAGGGACATTTGGGAGTATAGGGACAGCTATGGTGAAAAAGGAAATATCCTCAGACAAAACCGGAAAGAAGATTTATGTGAAACTGCTTCATTTAGGTATATCTATTCATCTCGCATAATTCAAACCATTCTTATAGTACGCAGTTTGGAAACTCCGTCATTCACGAATCCGCGAAGGGACATTTGGGAGCACATTCAGGCCTACAGGGAAAGAGTAGATATCTTCAGATGAAACCTAGATAGCAGGTTTCTGAGAAACTACTTGTGATGTGTGCATTCCTCTCAGGGAGTTATACCTCTTTTGTCACAAGGCAGTGTTTAAACACTATTCCTGTGTATCCGAAAAAGTGATATTTCGGAGCTCACTGAGGACTATGGCAAATAGTGAAATATACTACAAAAAAGTCGAGAAACAATCGTTTCCAGAATCTGCTCTCTGATATGTGCAATCATTTCACAGAATTTATGCTTAATCTATGTTGCCCAGGTTCAAAATTCTGTTTTGAAGAATCTGTGAGGGGATATTTAGTGACGCCCAGAGGCTTGTGGTGAGCAAGGAAACATCTTCCGATGATAACTGCAAAGTAACTTTCTGAGCAACTGCTTTGCGATGTGTGTATTCATCTCCTAGATTTAAACTGTTCTTTGGATTGAGCAGATTGAAGTCACTGTTTTTATGGAATCTGAGGAAGGACATTTGGGAATGATCCTTAGAACATGGAGAAAGAAATATCCTCAGGTAAAATCCAGAAGGAAGTTTCTGTGAATCTACTCTGTGTTGTGTTAATTCCTCTCGCTTAGTTAGGCCTCTCCTTACATTGAGTAGTTTTATAACCCTGTGTATGTTTAGCGTGTGATGGGACATTCGGGAGCACTTTGAGGCTTATGGTGAGAAAGGAAATATGTTCAGCCTGAAACTGGAGAGAAGCATACCGAGGAACTGCTTTGTGACATGTGCA
Organism: Colobus angolensis palliatus; assembly: GCF_000951035.1. NCBI lineage: Eukaryota > Metazoa > Chordata > Mammalia > Primates > Cercopithecidae > Colobus > Colobus angolensis. The sequence continues at coordinate 376,458 of NW_012119310.1, read as the reverse complement.
TTCCACTCACAGTGCTCTACCTCTCTTCTCATACAGCTTTGGGGTAACCCTTTTGGAGAAACAGGTACCAAGTGATATTCAGGAGCATGTTGATGCTGATGATGAAAAGGGAAAGAGCCTCAGACAAAACCTGTAAAGAAGGTTTCCAGGAAACTACTCTGTGATATGTATAGTCATCTCACAAAGATAAAGGTTTCCTTACATTACACAGCTTGAAAACTGTCATGGACGGATCCATGAAGGGACTTTCAGGAGCACACTCAGGACTATGGTGAAAAATGACATATCTTCAAATAAAAACTGGAAAGAAGCTTTCTGTGAATCTGCTTTTGTCTGTGATTACTCTTCTCAGATAGATGAAGCTTTCTTTGCATTTCACAGCTTGGAAACTCTCTCGTGGTTGGGTACATGAAGGGACATTAGGAATCACATTTGGGCCCACATTTTTATCCTCAGGTAAATTCCAGAAGGAAGCTTTCTGTGAAACTACTCTGTGTCGTCTTAATTTCTCTCACTTATTTAAACCTCTCCTTACTGATTTGTTTTTCTAATACCACCAGAGCGAGCACAAAAAGAACCAGCGAGTAGGCAAGGGTAGGAGCAAATTCACCTAGCTTCAGGGAAGAAGGTGGGTAGGGAGAGGTCTGTCGGCCTCCAGTAAAGGAGGACAGAAGAGTCACCCCGTGGAGCTCTCAGACGGAGTTCCTAATGCAGTCCCGACGGGAGTGGGGAACAGGGAAGTCCGCCCAAGATGCTCACTGGGAGCAGCTTTTCTAGGAGTGGGAGGGCAATAGGCGGGGCATGGGCGTGTCTGGGGTGTTCTGTAGGTGCGACCAGGTAAATCTTGGTCTCTTCAGATTGATGTCACCTGGTGCATGCCCCGTTGTTCTGCACCTTCCCAGGTGCTGGCTGCATTTTCACGCGTGTGGGAAAAGTTGGTGATGAAGGACCCAGAAGTCCGCCATCTTGCCTCCGTTTATCCAAACAGTCCAACCTTTTATTGATAATAGTGATAAGGGGCACCGTGGTCTGTCTGGCTACTTCCTGCTGTTAAGGGGTGTCATTAAGGTCGGGGCCTATGGTTGGTATTTGGACGTACGGATGAAGAGTAAAATAAGGCACAGTATTAGTATAGGAATGAGAAATGGATGCATTTCTTGAAATATGGGCAAAAACCAGAAGGAAGTTTGTGGCATGGTTGGGGTGTTAAAGTTCTGTATTTCAGTTTTTTATTTTAATGAGAGTTTGAATGTTAGTGTCTACTAGGCCTGACTTGCTAACATAATAACATCACTCTTCTCCAAGGAAGAGACAATTGCCTCCTTTTTCAGCTGTAAGCAAGTCTAGAGCTCACCTGTTTTGGGCAGCTAGTTGGGCTATTGAGGTAGTTCAATGCTGCAGGGAGGCCAGGCTTTCAGCTGATTCCAATAACGAGAGTAAGGAAAACAGCCCGTTTTTGTAAGCGATTGGCAGGAGGGTGTAGCTGAAGTGTCAGTTCGACTAGTTCAGCCCTGCGACACAGGGTGAGGCTGGGCACTAAGGATACTGGGACACAGAGAGATTGAGATTGAGTTGTGACTGTTTGGTTAAAGGTTTTAGAAAGGGACACCTTGCACCAGGAATAGCCTCCAATCGGGGCTGTTTGACTTCCACTGGGCACCTGAGTATGATTACCCCAGGATGAGTATGGGGTTGAATAACAAAAAGGAAGGATTGGGCTATTTGGATTTTGGCTATAGTGGCACATGGAGTGTGAGTAAATTGTGAGATGTTTGACCAGTTGTGTTGAAGGCCATGGGCAGGGGCTGCTACTGGCAGGGGGGGGCCTTCTAAAGCCGCACAGAGGAAGCAATGGGAGAGATTGGTTATATTCACAGTGTAGGTTAAGTTTAGCACTTGGTGGATAAGTGTTAGCCATGAGAAGGGGTCTCTATTGTCTAGAGAGAAGTTTGACAGCCTTAAGGTAGACAACTGGCAGAACTATGTACTACTGAGTGTGTTCAGCTGTCTTGTGACCAAGTTTCAGTGATGAAAAAAAATTGCCATACAGTAGGCAGACTAGCAAAGGTCTGAGTGTATGAGTGAGACAGCAATATAAGTACAAAATGAGACTTCATTTTCATTGTAGTCGCAGAGTGTCCCTTGCCACTGAAGATGTTCGATGAAGGTTAGAAGACAGGAGAACTACTGCTCTGGACTATTGTCTGGAGGTAGATATGGGTCTGGGGTTATGTATTGAGAGTCTGACAGGTTTATTTAGAGGATGGTGAGAAAGTGAGCTAAGCGCCAGTGGTCGGGGAGCATGAGATAGTCAAGGAAGTTTTGTAAATTTGAGGCGAGTAGGGGAAAGTTGAACTGATGTCCACTGATTGTTCTCGGTGGGGGCCCTTTTTAGCTGGAAAATATGAATCCAATGCATGTGTCATAGGAGTTTTGCTGCTGTATGTGTAGACAGGAGGACAGTGTATGGGCTTTTCCACCTGGGCTGTAAGACTTTGGCTTGGATACCTTTTATGTATACTTGGTCTCCGGGACTGAGGGAGAGATGTGGTTTGTAGGCGTCTGTTGGAGGAGGGTGTGCTAAATCAGGGTGTTGTCTTAGGAGTTGTCTGAGAAGAGTGAGATATGGGAGGTAGTTCACCAATGGGGCGGGCAGGGAAGGTATTTGCTGGAGGGTTAGGGGCCGTCCATAGACTAATTCAAACGGACTGAGGCCTGTTGGTCTTCGAGGTGCTACCCACGGCTGGGTCAGAGCTAAGGGAAGGAGAGTTACCCATGACTGCCGGGTTTCGATTGAGAGTTTGGTGAGCTCTTGTTTGATGTGCCCATTAGCCTTTTCCACCTTACCAGAAGACTGAGGCCTCCAAGGGATGTGGAGTTTCCAGGTGATGTGTAGGAGGGCTGCCATCTGTTGGACTACCTTAGAGATGAATGCTGGACCGTTGTCGGATTGAAGAGTGACCGGGAGGCCAAACCTAGGGATAATATGTTCAGTGAGTATAGAGGCACAATGTTAGCGATTTCTCCTGTGGTAGGATAGGCCTCTATCCATCCTGAAAAGGTGTCCACATGGGTTAAGAGGTATTTGAATTTTTCATGTCTTGGCATATGTGTGAAATCAATTTGCCAATCTTCACCTGGTTGGTGTCCTCTGAGTTGATGGCTGGGATGGGGATTACGCATGCGCCTTGAGGATTTGCCTTTAGGCAGGTAGAGCACTGCTGGTTGATTGTAAGTAAGTGTTTTTGTAGTGTTGGACAGTGGCGGAGGGGATTTAGAAAATTGTATAAGGCTTTGGGTCCTATATGTAAAGAATTATGTATGTCTGTTAGAATAGTATGGAGTTGTGTTTCAGGGATGACTAATTTGTTATTAATATATATCCAGTCAGCTGTAGTTAGTTTGGCTGTTGGATTTTGTAATAGTTTAGCCTTTTCATCCTGTGTGTAATTAGGGCATACTGGGGGGAGAGAAAGCGGACAGAAAGAGGCTTGGGGTGGAAAATCCAGTGGCTGACCTGGCAGTGACGTCAGCGAAATTGTTGCCAGCTGCTAACGGGTTAGATGAAGTTTGGTGACCTTTACAATGTATAATGGCTACCTTGGAAGGTGCCAACAGTGCATCTGCTAGTTTGAGTATTTGGTTTCTGTTAATAACAGGGGTAATGCCGGTGGTTAAAAACCCTCTCTCTTTCCAGATGACTGAATGGGTGTGTGTGATTAGAAAAGCATATTTCAAATTTATGTATATGTTTACTGCTTTTCCTTTTGCTAGTAGGAGTGCCTTGGTTAGTGCAGTGAGTTCTGCCTGCTGTGATGTGGTCCCTTGTGGTAGGGGTTTTGCCTCTAAAACTGTGGAGGAGGTAACTACTGCATATCCTGCCTGTCTGTTTCCTTGAGGGTTGATAAAGGAGCTGCCATCCACAAATAGGGTTAGTTGTGCATTCTGAAGGGGCTGGTCATGCAAGTGTAGGTGGCAGGGGGGTTGAGCCTCCAGGACCTCAGGACAAGTGTGTTTAGTTTAAGAGGGTCTGGAAGTAAAGTGGCTGGATTTAGAGAGCAGCCAACTTCTAAAGTAACATTGGGGTCTTCTATGAATAAGCGATGGAAAATTTGGAGCTGGGATGGAGTTAAATGGCTAATACTTTTATGAGAGATGAGATCCTGAAGATGGTGTGTAGAGAGGACTGTTAGGTTACTGCCTCTAATGAGCTTTTTTCCTTCCTGGGTCAGGAAGGCTGCCACTGCTAATGCATGCAGACAGGGTTGCCAGCCTTGTACAGTTGGGTCTAATTGTTGGATAGATAGGCCACAGGGTGGTGGGTGCTGCCGACAGGCTGGGCTAAAAGACCAACTGCCACTTTTTGCCTTTCGTCTGTAAAGAGTTGGAAGAGACGCTAGAAATCAGGCAGTGAGAGTGGGTTGTGAGTGTAGGCAAGCTTTTAAGCGGGTAAAATGAGTTGAGATTAACTTGGGGTTGGACAAAGGCCCATGTGGGGTTTCTTTAACTGCGGTGTATAAAGGTTTGGCTGAGATTCCAAAATTGGGGATCCAATGTCTGAAGAAGCCTATTAGACCTAGGAAGGATTGAATTTCTTTTGCATTTTCAGGGGAAAGAAGGTTACATATTAGGGCCATGCGGTTGGTAGTTAGTGACGGGTTTGTTGTGGTGATTTCAATTCCTAAGTATGTGACGGTTTGGCAAGAAATTTGGGCCCTGTGTTTAGATACTCTATAACCTAATGAGCCTAAATGATTGAGGAGAGTTGCAGTGTCTAGAAGAGTCTTGCTTGGTAAGGCTACAGATGAGGAGATCATCTACATACTGCAGAACTTTGCTATTAGTGAGAGAGCAGGAGGCAAGGTCTTTTGCTAAGGCCTGACCAAAGAAATGGGGGCTGTCCCGGAACCCTTGTGGGAGGACTGTCCACATCAGTTGAGCGGAGATATGTGTGTCTGGGTCCTCCCATGTGAAAGCAAAAAGGAAGTGGCAGTCTGTGTGTAGGGGTATGGTAAAGAAAGCATACTTAAGTTCTAGTACGTAAAATAAGTACAATTGGTGGGAATATGGGATAGAAGGGTGTAAGGGTTGGGAACTACAGGGTGCAATGAACGGATAGCCTCATTGACTAGCCGAAGATACTGTACTAACCTATACGTTCCGTCTGCCTTCTTAACTGGAAGTATTGGAGTGTTATGGGGGGAATGTGTGTGGACAAGGATATGTTGGCTAAGTAGTCGTGTGATAATTGGCTTTAAACCTTGTAGATGTGTCAGAGAGAGAGAGAATTGGGGATATTTGGGAAACGGGTGGGATTTTTGAGCTTGACAAGAACTGGTGGGTGGTGGGCAGCTATGACCAGGGTGGTAGTGTCCCACAATTGAGGGTGTACAGAAATAGGGAAGATGGGGGCTGGGGGTGACATAGGAGGGGCTTGTGCACCTACACAAAGCATGAGCAACAGGTCGTGAGGGGGTTGAAGGGGAGTGGATGGGTGGGTGGGAATGTATATGGAGGGCTTTAAGGTGCTCACGATGTCTCGGCCTTGTAAGGGGGTAGGGCATGGGGGTATAATGAGGAACGAGTGCGCAAAGTAGTTGTTGGCCAGGCAGCAATTAAGGAGTGGAGTTTTTGTGGAGTGGATGGCTTTCCGTCTACTGCTACTACAGAGATATTGGATGGAAGGCTAGGTCCAGAGAAGGACGGCCAAACAGAATAGGCAGCCCCGCTATCTATTAAAATATTAATTGTCTTACCCGCTACCAGGAGAGTTATCCATGGCTTGGTGAGCATGGTGGGGGTCCCCGAGTCTCAGCATCTTCAGTTGTCATCGTCCAGATGTAGGAGCTGGAAGGAGCTCCCAGGATCCTGGGAACGGGGATCATGTGGAGACGCAGCACCTGTTCTCAGGATGGGGCAATCAGTCTTCTAGTGTCCTCCTTGTTGGCAGGGGAGTGGTTGCTGGTGGACGAGGGTTAGGACATTCACTGGCCCAATGGCCTGATGCCTAGCACTTATAGCAAGGCTGCATTGGGGCTCGGGGACCTTGCGGACACCTGTTGGCATAGTGTCCTGCCTTGCTGCACTTATAGCAGGCTCCTTTTGTAGCCTTGGAGTCTGCAGGGTGTGTGCTCTCTTGTCTGGGGTTATGACTGGGCTATAAAGCCGCTGCTAGGAGCTGTGCTTTCTGTTTAAGGTGAGCCTGTCGCTGTGCTTCAGCCGTCTCCTCTCTGGAGTTATAGACCTTAAAGGCTAATTTAACCAGGTCTTGTATTTGTGCCTGAGGACCATCCTCTACCTTTTGAAGTTTTTTATGAATGTCAGGAGCTGATTGAGAAATGAAATAAGACGCCAAAATGGTGGCCCCTGTGGAGGAGGCCGGATCTAACCAGATATATTGGGTTAGAACCTCAGTCAGCCTATTTAAGAATGCGGCTGGATTTTCTTCTGGATTTTGTACAATTTCTTTTAATTTGTTAAAATTTACAATTTTGCTTGAGTCTGCTTGCATACCAACCAACAAACACTGGACCGTTATGTCTCGCCTACAGCGCCCAGGCTGGCCTTCTTGGTAGTTCCAGTCTGGGTCTGCTGAGGGGATTGCTTGCTCCCCTAGTGGGATGGTGGCGTCTGTTAAATGTAGTTGGTTGGCAGGCTGCCTGGTGGCCACTAGGATGGGCTCTTGCCCCTCAGGATTTAGGGTGGAGGCTAGGATAACCTGGAAGTCATGCCAAGTTAAGTCATAGGCCTGACAAATGTATCTAAATTCCTTTATGTGTATGGTAGGATTAGCTGAGAAATCACCTAAACGCTTCTCAATTTTGGAAAGATTGGCCAGGGAAAAAGGGACGTGTACTCTGACTAGCCCCCCCGCCCCAGCTACCTCTCGCAAAAGTGCTAACACTGTAGGAGTGTGTGGGGCAGGGGTGAGGGCATCAGCAGGGCAGTTAGAGCAGGTGTGGGCAGAGACAGGAGACTCAAGACAGCCAGTTGGGGGCCCCGAAGGAGGCACGGGACCGAGTGGATTACTAGTAGATAAGGAAGAGTAGGGAGGAGTCTGGACGGAGGGAGGAGGAGAAGTGTAGGGTGGAAGTGAGGAAAACGCTAGGTCCTCTGGCTGAAAAGAAAGGAATGAAGACTCCCCTTTTTCAGGTTCCTGTGAGCCGGCATCCTTGGCTAGCATAACTTGGGCCAAAGTGCACCAGCTACAAAGGTCGGGACGAGAGTGTAAGGCCCAAAAGCCTTGTATGTAAGTAATTTCAGACCACTTGCCTAGCCGTGGCAGAAATTGCTGAGGTCGGTCAGAACTCTCTGGTGGCCACTGAGACTGATTGTCTAGTTGGTGTCGTGGTCGTGCCACACTGGAAAGGAAAATTACCTGCTTCCTCCTAAGGTCTTGTTCGAGCTGTAAGGTTTTTAAATTGGCTAGGAGGCACCCTAAGGGGGTGCTCTTTGGAAATTTGGACTGGGGGTTTCCCATTTGTTTCCTCTTTACTTACACAATGGACACAATGGAAATGGAAGTGGATCTCTGCCTGGCTTCAAAGCGTCCTTTGGAACCAGCAGAGACAGACTGGAGGCTCTTGGAGTCAAGGTGGAGATTACCTTGAGGTGGACATCTGCGTCCTGAACAGGTCTCCCCAGCCACTTGATGTCTCAAAAGTGGGCCTTGGAGCTGTGCAGGATTCTTGGCTGAGGGAGGTAAAGAGGAGACAAGGGCACTTACCCCAGAGAGGCTGTGAGAGTGAGGGAAGCGGGTCTGAGGTCCTTGTCCGTCTGTGATGTGGAAGGAGGAGGAGGAGGCTCCCCAGACCCTGGGGGCCCTGAGGAGGGGTCTCCTCCTGGGTTGGGCACCAACTGATTTGTTTTTCTAAGACCACCAGAGCGAGCACAAAAGAACCAGCGATTAGGCAAGGGTAGGAGCAAAACTGCAAATTTATTTATGGTCACCTAGCTTCAGGGAAGAAGGTGGGTAGGCAGAGGTCTGTTGGCCTCTGCCAATGGAGACCAAGAGAGTCGCCCTGTGGAGCTCTTGGACAGAGATCCTAATGCAGTCCCGACAGGAGTGGGGGACTGTGAAGTATGCGCAAGACGCTCACCGGGAGTGGCTTTTCTAGGAGTGGGAGGGCAATAGGCGGGGCAACGGCATGGTGGGGGAGTTCTGTAGGTGCCACCAGGTAAATCTTGGTCTTTTCGAATTGACGTCACCTGGTGCATGCCTGGTTGCTCTGCACCTTCACGGGCGCCATCTGTAATTTCACGCGCATGGGAAAGGTTGGTGATGAAGAACCCGGAAGTACTCCATCTTGCCTCCGGTTATCCAAACACTTACATTGAGTAGTTTTATAACCCTGTGTATGTATAGCGTGTGATGGGACACTCGGGAGCACTTTGAGGCTTACGGTGAAAAAGGAAATATGTTCAGACCGAAACTGGAGAGAATCTTCCCGAGGAACTGCTTTGTCGAGGAAGGAAATATCTCCCATCAAAAATTGGAGAGAAGCTTTCTGCGCAACTCTTTTGTGATGTTTGTATTCATCTCAAAGAGTTAAATCCTTCTTTGGATTGAGCAGTTTGAAATCACTGTTTCTGTGGAATCTGAGAAAGGACATTTGGAGGTGCTATTTAGAATACCCTGCAAAAGAAATAACCTCAGAGAGAAATCAGAAGGAATCGTTCTGTGAAACTGCTGTGTGTCACGTGAATTCCCCTCTCACAGTTAGGCTTCTCTTTTCATTGAGCAGTATCGTAACACTGTTTTTCTTTAGTCTGCAAAGGGATATTCAGGAGCGATTTGAGGGTTATGGTGAGAAAGGAAACGTCTTCAGATAGAAACTGGAGAGAAGCTTTGTGAGGAGCTGCTTTGTGTCGTGTGCACTCCACTCACAGAAATATACCTTTCTTCTCCTAGAGGATTCTGGAATCCGTTTTGGAGAAAAAGCTGCCAAGAGACATTCAGGAGTATAGGGACGCCTATGGTGAAAAAGGAAATAACCTCAGACAAATCTGGAAAGAGGATTTATGTGAAACTGCTTCATGTTAGATATATCTATTCATCTCGCATAGTTAAAACCTTTCTTATATTATGCAGTTTGGAAACTCCGTCAGCAAGAATCCACGAAGGGACATTCGGGAGCACATTCAGGCCTATGGTGAAAGAGGAGGTATCTGCAGATAAAAACTCGATAGAAGTTTTCTGAGAAACTACTCGTGATTTCACAGGGTTAAAGCTTACTCTACATTTCCCAGTTTGAAAGTTGGCCTCTGAGGTTCTGCAAAGGGATAGTAAGTGGCAACCGGAGGCCTGTGTTGAGCAAGGAAATGTCTCCCATCGAAAATTGGAGAGAAGCTTTCTGCGCAACTGTTTTGTGATGTTTGTATTCATCTCAAAGAGTTAAATCCTTCTTTGGATTGATCAGTTTGAAATCACTGTTTCTGTGGAATCTGAGTAAGGACATTTGGAGACGCTCTTTATAATATCCTGAAAAAGAAATAATCTCAAGAGAAACCAGAAGTAAGCTTTCTGTGAAACTGCTCTGTGACACGTGAATTCCACTTACATAGTTATGCTTCTCTTTTCATTGAGCAGTATCATAACACTGTTTTTGTTTAGATTGCAAAGGGATATTCAGGAGCGATATGAGGGTTACAGTGAGAGGAAACGTCTTCAGATAGAAACTGAAGAGAAGCTCTGTGAGGAGCTGCTTTGTGCCCCGTGCATTCCACTCACAGAAATATACCTTTCTTCTCTTAGACGATTCTGGAATTCCTTTTGGTGAAAAAGCTACCATGAGACATTCGGGAGTATAGTTCTGGCTATGGTGAAAAGGATATATCTTCAGACTAAAACTGGAAAGAAAATTTCTGTGAAACTGCTTCATTTTAGATATATCTATTGATCTCGAATATTTAAAACCTTTCTTATATTATGCAGTTTGGAAACTCCGTCATGCACGGATCCACGAAGGGACATTTGGGAGAATATTTTTGCCTTCAGTGAAAGAGGAGATATAATCAGATAAAAATTCGGAAGAAGCCTCCTTAGAAACTACTTTGTGATGTGTGCATTCCACTCAGGGAGTTATACCTCTTTTCTCACAAGGCAGGGGTGAAACACTGTTCCTGAGAAACCGAAAAAGTGATATTTTGGAACACACTGAGGACTATGGTGAATAGTGAAATATACTGAAGTAAAATCGAGGAAGAAGCGTTCCAAGAATCTGCTCTCTGATATGTGCATTCACTTCACAGAATTTGTGCTTACTCTATGTTGCCCAATTTTGGAATTCTCTCTTTGAAGTATCTGTGAAGGGATATTTAGTGATGCCCAGAGGCTTGTGGTGAGCAAGGAAACATCTACCGATGAAACCTGCAGAGTGAATTTCTGAGCAACTGCTTTGCGATGTGTGTATTCGTCTCCTAGATTTAAACCATTCTTTGGATTGAGCAGATTGAAATCACTGTTTTTGTGGAATCTGAGGAAGGATATTTGGGAATGATCCTTAGAACATGGAGAAAGAAATATCCTCAGGTAAAATCCAGAAGGAAGCTTTCTGTGAAACTACTCTGTGTTTTCTTAATTCCTCTCACTTAGTTAAGCCTCTCCTTACGTTGAGTAGGTTTATAACCCTGTGTATGTTTACCGTGTGATGGGACATTCGGGAGCACTTTGAGGCTTATGGTGAAAAAGGAAATATGTTCAGACCAAAACTGGAGAGAAGCTTTCGAGGTACTGTTTAGTGATGTGTGCATTCCACTCACAGTGTTGTACCTCTCTTCTCATACAGTGTGGGGGAAACCCTTTTGGAGAAAAAGGTACCAAGTGATATTCGGGAGCATGTTGATGCCCATGAGAAAAGGGAAATAGCCTCAGAAAAAACCTGGAAAGAAGCTTTCTAGGAAACTACTCTGTGATATGTGTGATCACCTCACAGAGGAAAAGGTTTCCTTACATTGCACAGCTTGAAAACTGTCATGGACGGATCCACGAAGGGACTTTTGGGAGCACACTCCGGACTACGGTGAAAAAGGAAATATCTTCAGATAAAAACTGGAAAGAAGCTTTCTGTGAATCTGCTTTTCTCTATGTTTATTCTTCTCAAATAGATGAAGCTTTCTTTACATTTCACAGCTTGGAAACTCCCTCGTGGATCGATCCACGAAGGGATATTTGGGATCACAGTCGGGCCTATGGTCAAATAGGAAATAGAGTCAGATAAAAACTGGAGAGAAGCTTTCTGAGAAACTGCTTGGTGATGTGTGCATTCCACTCAGGGAGTTATAACATTCTTCTCATAAGGCACAGTTTCAAAACTGTTACTGTAAAACCACAAGAGGGATATTTGGAGCATATTGAAGATTATGGCAACAAGTGAAATGTCGTCCAATAAAAAGCAGAAAGAAGCACTCGAAGAACCTGCTCTCGGACATGCATGCCCATTGTTTTCACAGGGTTAAAGCTTACTCTACATTTCCCAGTTTGAAAATCTCCCTTCAAAAATTGGAGAGAAGCTTTCTGCACAACCCTTTCGTGTTGTTTCTGTTAATCTCAAAGACTTAAATCATTCTTTGGATTGAGCAGTTTGAAATGACACTTTTTGTGGAATCTGAGAAAGGACATTTGGAGACACTCTTTAGAATATCCTGAAGAAGAAATAACCTCAGAGAGAAACCAGAAGGAAGCTTTCTGTTAAACTGCTCTGTGTCACGTGAATTCCACTCACGCAATTAAGCTTCTCTTTTCATGAAGCAGTATCATAACACTGTTTTTCTTTAGACTACGAAGGGATATTCAGGAGAGATTTGAGCGTTATGATGAGAAAGGAAAGGTCTTCAGATAGAGACTGGAGAGAAGCTTTCTGAGGAGCTGCTTTGTGTCATGTGCATTCCAGTCACAGAAATATACCTTTCTTATCCTAGAGGATTCCGGAATCCCTTTTGGAGAAAAAGCTACCAAGAGACATTCCGGAGTATAGGGACTCCTATGGTGAAAAAGGAAATATCCTCAGACAAAACTAGAAAGAAGATTTCGGTGAATCTGCTTCATGTTAGATATATCTATTCATCTCGCATAGTTCAAACCTTTCTTATATTATGCAGTTTGGAAACTGTCATGCACGGATCTGTGAAGGGACATTTGGGACCACATACAGGCCTACGGTGAAAGAGGAGATATCTTCAGATAAAAACTGGATAGAAGCTTTCTGAGAAACTATTTGTGACGTATGCATTCCGCTCAGGGAGTTATACCTCTTTTCTCACAAGGCAGTGTTTAAACACTGTTCTTGTGTAACCGAAAAAGTGATATTTTGGAGCGCATTGAGGGCTATGGCAAATAGTGAAATATACTGAAATAATATCGAGAAAGTAGCGCTCCAGGAATCTGCTCTCTGATAGGTGCATTCATTTCACAGAATTTATGCTTACTCTATGTTGCTCAGTTTCAAAATTCTGTTTTGAAGAATCTGTGAAGGGATAATTAGTGACGCCTGGATGCTTGTGATGAGCAAGGAAACATCTTCCAATGAAGCCTGCAGAGTAACTTTCTGAGCAACTGCTTTGCGATGTGTGTATTCGTCGCATAGATTTAAACTATTCCTTGGATTGAGCAGATTGAAATCATTGTTTTTCTGGAATCTGAGGAAGGACCCTTGAGAACAATATTTAGAACATGGAGAAAGAAATATCCTCAGGTAAAATCCAGAAGGAAGCTTTCTGTGAAGCTACTCTGTGTCGTCTTAATTCCTCTCGCTTAGTTAAGTCTCTCCTTACATTGAGTTGTTCTATAACCCTGTGTATGTTTACCGTGTGATGGGACATTCAGGAGCACTTTGAGGCTTACGGTGAAAAAGGAAATATGTTCAGACCGAAACTGGAGAGAAGCTTTCCGAGGAACTCCTTTGTGACGTGTGCATTCCACTCACAGAAATATACCTTTCTTCTCCTAGAGGATTCCGGAATCCCTTTTGGGGAAAAATCTACCAAGAGTCATCGGGAGTATAGGGACGGCTATGGTGAAAAAGGAAATATCCTCAGACAAACCTGGAAAGGATATTTCGGCGAAACTGCTTCATGTTAGATATATCTATTCATCTCGCATAGTTCAAACCTTCTTATATTACACAGTTTGGAAACTTCGTCATGCACGAATCCGTAAAGGGATATTTGGGAGCACATTCAGGCCTACGGTGAAAGAGGAGATGTCTTCAGATAAAAACTGGATAAACGCTGTGTTAGAAACTACTTGTGATGTGTGCATTCCGCTCAGTTAGTTATACCTCTTTTCTCACAAGGCAGTGTTTAAACACTTATCCTGTGTAACCGAATAGGTGATATTTCAGAGTGCATTGAGGACTATGGCAAATAATGAAACATACTGAAATAAAATCGAGAAAGAAGCGTTCCAAGAATCTGTTCTCTGATATGTGCATTTACTTCACAGAATTTATGCTTACTCTATATTGCTCAGTTTCAAAATTCTTTCTTTGAAGAATCTGTGAAGGGATATTTAGTGACGCCCGGAGGCTTGCGGTGAGCAAGGAAACATCTTCCTGTGAAACCTGCAGAGTAAGTTCCTGAGCAATGCTTTGTGATGTGTCTACTCGTCTCATAGATTTAAACTCTTCTTTGAATTGAGCAGATTGAAATCGCTGTTTTTGTGGAATCTGAGGGAGGACATTTGAGAACGATCCTTAGAACATGGAGAAAGAAACATCATCAGGTAAAATCCAGAAGGAAGCTTTCTGTGAAACTACTCTGTGTTGTCTTATTTTCTCTTCCTTAGTTAAGTCTCTCCTTACGTTGAGTACTTGTTTAACACTGTGCATGCTTAGCATGTGATGGGACATTCGGGAGGATTTTGAGCCTTACGGTGAAAAAGAAAACATGTTCAAACCGAAACTGGAGGGAAGCTTTCCGAGGAGCTGCTTTGTGACGTGTGCATTTCACTCACAGTGTTATACCTCTCTTCTCATACAGCGTCAGGAAGCCCTTTTGGAGAAACAGGTACCAAGTGATATTCGGGAGCATGTTGATGCCGATGATGAAAAGGGAAACAGCCTCAGACAAAACCTGGAAAGAAGCTTTCTAGGACACTACTCTGTGATATGTGTAATCATCTCACATAGATAAAGGTTTCCTTACATTGCACAGCTTGAAAACTGTCATGGACGGATCCACGAAGGGACTTTCTGGATCACACTCAGGACGATGGTGATAAACGAAATATCTTCAGATAAAAACTGGAAAGAAGCTTTCTGTGAATCTGCTTTTTTCTATGTTTATACTTTTCACATAGATGAAGCTTTCTTTACATTATGCAGCTTGTAAACCCCATTGTGGATCGATCCACGAAGGGATATTTGGGATCATATTTGGGTCTATGGTCAAATTGGAGATAGAGTCAGATAAAAACTGGAGAGAAGCTTTCTGAGAAACTGCTTGGTGAAGGGTGCACTCCACTCGAGGAGTTTTAATGTTCTTCTCATAAGGCACAGTTTGAACACTGTTCCTGTGTAACAAAAGAGTGATATTTGGAGCGTATTGAAGACTATGGCAAAAAGTGAAATGTCGTCCAATTAAAAACAAAAATAAGCCCTCGAAGAAATTGCTCTCTGACATGCCTATTCTTTTCACAGAGTTAAAGCTTATTCTACATTTTCCAGTTTGAAAGTCCACCTCTGAGGGTTCTGCCAAGGGATAGTAAGTGGAAACCAGATGCCTGTGTCGAGCAAGGAAATGTCTCCCATTGAAAATGAGAGAGAAGTTTCCTGCGCAACACTTTTGTGATGTTTGTGTTCATCTCAAAGAGTTAAATCCTTCTTTGGATTGTGCAGTTTGAAAACACTGTTTCTGTGGAATCTGAGAAAGGACATTTGGAGACACTCTTTAGAATATCCTGAAAAGGGGATAACCTCAGAGAGAAAGCAGAAGTAAACTTTCTGTGAAGCTGCTCTGTGTCACGTGAATTCCACTCACACAGTTAAGCTTCTCTTTGTGGTGAGCAGTATTAGAACATTGTTTTTGTGTAGACTGTGAAGGGATATTCAGGAGCAATTTGAGGGTTACGGTGAGAAAGGAAACGTCTTCAGATAGTAACTGGAGAGAATCTTTCTGAGGATCTGCTTTATGACGTGTGCATTCCACTCACAGAAATATACTATTCTTCTCCTGGAGGATTCTGGAATCCGTTTTGGTGGTAAAGATACCAACAAACATTCGGGACTATAGGCAGGGCTGTGGTGAAAAAGGAAATATCCTCAGATAAAACTGGAAAGAAGATTTCTGTGAACCTGCTTCATGTTAGATATATCCATTCATCTCATATAGTGGAAACCTTTCTTATATTACACAGTTTGGAAACTGCATCATGAACGAATCTGCAAAGGGACATGTGGGAGCACATTTAGGACTGTGGTGAAAGAGGAGATATCTTCAGATAAAAACTGGATAGAAGCTTTCTGAGAAACTACTTGTGATGTATGCATTCCGCTCAAGGAGTTATACCTCTTTTCTGACATGAGCAACTTGAAATCACGGTTTTTGTGGAATCTGCGGAAGGACATTAGGGAATGATCCTTATAACATGGAGAAAGAAATATCCTCAAGTAAAATCCAGAAGGAAGCTTTCTGTGACACTATTCTGTGTCATCTCAATTCCTCTCGCTTAATTAAGCCTCTCCTTACATTGAGTAGTTTTATAACCCTGTGTATGTTTAGCATGCGATGGGACATTCGGGAGCACTTTGAGGGTTATTGTGAAAAAGGAAATATGTTCAAACCGAAATTGGAGAGAAGCTTTCCGAGGAACTGCTTCATGACGTGTGCATTCCACTCACAGTGTTATACCTCTTTGCTCATACAGCGTCAGGAAAACCCTTTTGGAGAAACAGGTACCAAGTGATATTTGGGAGCCTGTTGATACTGATGGTGAAAAGGGAAATAGCCTCAGACAAAAACTGGAAAGAAGCTTTCTAGGAAACTACTCAGTGATATTTTTAATCATCTCACATAGATAAATCTTTCTTTACATTACGCAGCTTGGAAACTGTCATGGACTGATCGAGGAAGGGATCTTCGGGAGCACATTCAGGACTATGGTGAAAAAGGAAATATCCTCACATAAAAACTGGAAAGAAGCTTTCTGTGAAATTGCCTTTTGTTATGTTCATTCATGTAACATAGATGAAGCGTTCTTTCCATCATGCAGCTTGGAAACTCCCTCAGGGATGGATCCCCAAAGGGATATTTGGGATCACTTTTGGGCCTATAGTGAAATGGGAAATATAGTCAGATAAAAACTGGAGAGAAGCTTTCTGAGAAATTGCTTGGTGACATATGCATTCCACTGAGGGAGTTATAACTATTTTCTCATAAGGCACAATTTGACTACTGTTCCTGTAAAACCAAAAGAGTGATATTCGGATCACCTTGAAGACCATGGCAAAAAGTGAAATGTCGTCCAATAAAAAACAGAAAGAAGCACTCGAAGAAACTGCTCTCTGACATGTCCATTCTTTTCACAGGGTTAAAGCTTACTCTACATTTCCCAGTTTGAAAGGTGGTCTTTGAGGGTTCTGCGAAGTGATAGTAAGTGGCAACCAGAGGCCTGTGTCGAGCAAGGCAATGTCTTCCAACGAAAATTAGAGAGAAGCTTTCTGAGAAACTCTTTTGTGATGTTTGTATTCATCTGATAGAGTTAAAACATTCCTTGGATTGAGCAGTTTGAAATCACTGTTTCTGTGGAATCTGATAAAGGACTTTTGGAGACGCTCTTTATAATATCCTGAAAAGAAATAACCTCAGAGAGAAATCAGAAGGAAGCTTTCTGTGAAACTGCTCTGTGTCACGTGAATTCTGCTGACACAGCAAAGCTTCTCTCTTCATTGAGCAGTATCATAACACAGTTTTCGTTTAGTCTGCGAAGGGATATTCAGGAGCGCTTTGAGGCTTACATTGAGAAAGGAAACGTCTTCAGATAGAAACTGGAGAGAAGCTTTCTGTGTAGCTGCTTTGTGACGTGTGCATTCCACTCACAGAAATATACCTTTCTTGTCATAGAGGATTCCAGAATACCTTTTTGAAGAAAAAGCTACCAAGAGACATTCAGGAGTATAGAGACGGCACTGGTGAAAAAGGAAATACCCTCAGACAAAAACTGGAATGAAGATTTCTGTGACAGTGCTTTGTTTTAGATATATTTATTCAACTTGCATAGTTAAAACTTTTCTTATATTACACAGTTTGGAGAAACCCCGTCATTCACGGATCTACGAAGGGACTTTCGGGAGCACATTCTGTCCTACAGTCAAAGAGGAGATAGCTTCAGATAAAACTGGATAGAGCGTTCTGAGGAACTATTTTGTGATGTATGCACTCCACTCAGGGAGTTATACCTCTTTTCTCACAAGGCAGCGTTTGAACACTGTACCTGTGAAACGGAAAAAGTGATATTTCAGAGTGCATTGAGGACTAATGTGATTAGTGAAATATACTGAAATAAAATCGAGGAAGAAGTGTTACAAGAATCTGCTCTCTGATATGTGCATTCCTTTCACAAATTTAATGCTTACTGTATGTTGCTCACTTTTGAAACTCTTTGAAGAATCTGTGAAGGGATATTTAGTGACACCTGGAGGCTTGTGGTGAGCAAGGAAGACGTCTTCCGATGAAACATACAGAGAAACTTTCTGAGCAACTGCTTTGCAACGTATGTATTCTTCTCATAGAGGTAAACCATTCTTTTGATTGAGCTGCTTGAAATCATTGTTTTTGTGGCATCTGAGGAAGGAAATTTGGGAAAGATCCTGAGATTATGAGGAGAGAAATATCCTCAGGGAATATCCAGTAGGAAGCTTTCTGTGAAACTGCTCTGTGTCGTCTTAATTCCTCTCACTCAGTTAATCCTCTCTTTTCATTGAACAGTTTTCTAACTCTTTGTATGTTTAGCGTGTGATGGGATGTTCGGGAGCACTTAGAGGCTTACGGTGAAAAAGGAAATATATTCAGACCGAAATTGGAGGAAAGCTTTCCGAGGAACTGCTTTGTGATGTCTGCATTCCACTCACAGTGTCACACCTCTCTTCTCATACAGTGTCAGGGAAACCCTTTTGGAGAAACAGGTACAAAGTTATATTCGGAGCATGTTGAGGCCAATGGTGAAAAAGGAAATAGCCTCAGATAAAAACTGGAAAGAAACATTCTGGGATACTAGTTTGTGATATGTGTAATCATCTGACATAGATAAAGCTTTCTTTACATTATGCAGCTTAGAAACTGTCATGGATGGATCCATGAATGGACCTTTGGCAGCACATTCAGGAATGTGGTGAAAAAGGAAATATCTTCAGATAAAAACTGGAAAGAAGCTTTCTGTGAATCTGATTTTTGCTATGTTCATTCATGTCACATAGATGAAGCTTTCTTTGCATTACATAGCTTCGGAACACCCTTGTGGATGGATCCACGAAAGGATACTTGGGATCACATTTGGACCTATAGTGAAATAGGAAATCTAGTCAGATAAAAAATGGAGAGAAATTTTCTGAGAATCTACTTGGTGATGTATGCATTCCACTCAGGGACATCAAACTTTCTTCTCATAAAGCACAGTTTGAACACTGTTCCTATAAAACCAAAAGAGTGAAATTCGGAGCACATTGAAGACTATGGCAAAAAGTGAAATGTCGTCCATTTAAAAACAGGAAGAAGCACTCGAAGAAATTGGTCTCTAACATGTCCATTTTTTTCACAGGGTTAAAGCTTACTGTACATTTCCCCGTTTGAAAGTCGTTCTTTGAGGGTTCTGCGAAGGGATAGTAATTGGCAACTGGAGGCCTGTGTGAGCAAGGAAATGTCTTCTTTCGAAAATTGGAGAGAAGCTTTCTGCACAACCCTTTTCTGATGTTTGTATTCATCTCATAGAGTTAAATCATTCTTTGGATTGAGCAGTTTGAAATCACTGTTTCTGTGGAATCTGAGAAAGGACATTTGGAAACTATGTTTAGAATATCCTGAAAAACGAATAACCTCAGAAAGAAACCAGAAGGAAGCTTTCTGTGAAACTGCTGTGTCACATGAATTCTGCTCCCACAGTTAAGCTTCTCCTTTCATTGAGCAGTATCATATCACTGTTTTTGTTTAGACTCTGAAGGGTTATTCAGGAGCGATTTCAGGCTTTGGTGAGAAAGGAAACGTCTTCAGATAGAAATTGGAGATAAGCTTTCTGAGGAGCTGCTTTCTGACGTGTGCATTCGACTCACAGAAATATACCTTTCTTTTCCTAGAGAATTCCTGAATCCCTTTTGGAGAAAGAGCTACCAAGAGACATCCAGGAGTATAGGGAGGGTTACGGAGAAAAAGGAACTATCCTCAGACAAAAACTAGAAAGAACATTTCTGTGAAACTGCGTTGTGTTAGATATATTTATTCATCTCGCATAGTTAAAAGTTTTCTTATATTACGCAGTTTGGAAACGTTGTCATGCACGGATCCGCAAATGGACATTCATCAGCACATTCAGGCCTATGGTGAAACAGGAGATAGAAGCTTTATGAGAAACTACTTTGTGATGTATACATTCCACTCAGGGAGTTATACCTCCTTTCTCACAATGAAGTGTTTGAGCACTGTTCCTGTGAAACCTAAAAAGTGATATTTTGGAGGGCATTGAGGACTATGGCGAATAGTGAAATATACTGAAATAAAATCGAGGAAGAAGCATTACAAGGATCTGTTCTCTGATATGTGCATTCACTTCATGGACTTAATGCTTTCTCTATGGTGCCCAGTTTCGAAACTCTGTCTTTGAAGAATCTCTGAAGGGATATTTTGTGATGCCAGGAGGCTTGTGGTGAGCAAAGAAACGTCTTCTGATGAAACTTCCAGAGAAACTTTCTGAGCAACTGCTTTGCAATGTGTGTATTCGTCTCATAGAGTTAAACCATGCTTTTGATTCAGCAACTTGAAATCACTGATTTTGTGGAATCTGAGGAAGGACATTTGGGAATGATCCTTAGAATACAGAGAAAGAAATATCCTCTGGAAAAATCCATAAGGAAGCTTTCTGTGAAACTGCTCTGCATCATCTTAATTCCTCTCACTCAGTTAAGCCTCTCTTTTCATTGAGCAGTTTTCTAACCCTGTGTATGATTAGCGTGTGATGGAGTATTCGGGAGCACTTTGAGGCTTACGGTGAAAAAGGAAATATATTCAGACCGAAACAGGAGAGAAACTTTCTGAGGAACTGCTTTGTGACGTGTGCATTCCACTCACAGTGTTATACCTCTCTTCTCATACAGCATTGGGGAAAACCTTTTGGTGAAACATGTACTGAGTGATATTCGGGAGCATGTTGATGCTGATTGAGAAAAGGAAAACAGCCTCAGAGAAAAACTGGAAAGAAGCTTTCTAGGAAACTACTCTATGATATGTGTAATCATCTCACATAGATAAAGCTTTCTTTACATTACACAGCTTGGAAACTCTCATGGATGGATCCACAAAGGGACCTTCGGGTGCACCTACAAGACTATCGTGGAAAAGGAAATTTCTTCTGATAAAAACTGGAAAGAAGCTTTCTGTGAATCTGATTTTTGCTATGTTTATTCATCTCACATAGACGAAGCTTTCTTTACGTTACACAGCTTGGAAACTCCCTCGTGGATGGATCCGTGAAAGGATATTTGAGATCACATTTGGGCCTACGGTGAAATAGGAAATATAATCAGATAAAAACTGGAGAGAAGCTTTCTGAGAAACTGCTTGGTGATGTGTGCTTTCCACTCAGGGAGTTATAACTGTCTTCTCATAAGGCACAGTTGTACACTGTTCCTGCAAAACCAAAAGAGTGATATCCTGAGCACATTGAAGACTATGGCAAAAAGTGAAATATCGTCCAATAAAAAAACACAAAGAAGGACTCGAAGAAACTGCTCTGACATGTCCATTCCTTTAACAGGGTTAAAGCTTACTCTACATTTCCCAGTTTGAAAGTCAGTCTTTAACGGTTCTGCGAAGGGATAGTAAGTGGCAACCGGAGGCCTGTGTCGAGCAAGGAAATGTCTTCCATCGAAAATTGGAGAGAAGCTTTCTGCGCAACTCTTTTGTGATGTTTGTATTCATCTCATAGACTTCAATCATTCTTTGGATTGAGCAGTTTGAAACAACTGTTTCTGTGGAATCTGAGAAAGGACATTTGGAAACGCTCTTTAGAATATCCTGAAGAAGTAATAACCTCAGAGAGAAACCAGAAAGAAGCTTTCTGTGAAACTGCTCTGTGTCACTCGAATTCCACTCACACAGTTAAGCTTCTCCTTTCATTGAGCAGTATCGTAACACTGTTTTTGTTTAGTCTGCAAAGGGATATTCAGGAGCGCTTTGAGGCTTAAGGTGAGAAAGGAAACGTCTTCAGATAGAAACAGGAGAGGAGCTTTCTGAGGAGCTGATTTCTGACGTGTGCATTGCACTCACAGAAATATACCTTTCTTTTCCTAGAGGATTCCGGAATCCCTGTTGGAGAAAGAGCTACCAAGAGACATTTGGGGGTATAGGGAGGGCTATGGTGAAAAAGGAAATACCCTCAGACAGAAACTGGAAAGAAGATTTCTGTGAAACTTCTTTGTGTTAGATATATTTATTCATCTCGCATAGTTAAAAGTTTTCTTATATTACGCAATTTGCAAACTCCATCATGCATGGATCCGAGAAGGGACATTTGGGAGCACATTCAGATCTATGGTGAAAGTGGACAAATCTTCAGATATAAACTGGATAGAAGCTTTCTGAGAAACTACATTGTGATGTATGCATTCCAATCAGGGAGTTTTAACTCTTTTCTCACAAGGCAGTGTTTGAACACTGTTCCTGTGAAACAGAAAAAGTGATATTTTGGGGCACATTGAGGACTATAGCGAATAGTGAAATGTACTGAAATAATATCGAGGAAGGAGAGTTTGAAAAATCTGCTCTCTGATAAGTGCATTCACTTCTCAGAGTTAATGCTTATTCTATGTTGCCCAGTTTCAAAACTCTGTCTTTGAAGAATCTGTGAAGGGATATTTAGTGACTCCCAGAGACTAGTGGTGAGTAAGGAAACGTCTTCTGATGAAACCTGCAGAGAAACTTTGAGAGAAACTGCATTGCAATGTGTGTATTTGTCTCATAGAGGGAGCTCATTGGGGTCTATGATGAAAAAGGAAATATCCTCAGATAAAAACTGGAAAGAAGCGTTCTGTGAAACTGCATTGTGACGTGTGAATGCAACTCACAGAGTTACACTTTTCTCTTCAGAGATCAGACTGCTAACACAGTTTTCTTGAAATCTGCAATTGGATACTTCTGAGCGCAATGAGGCTTACGGTGACAACGGAAATATCTTAAGACAAAAACTAGAAAGAAGCTTTCTTAGAAACATCTTTGTGATGTGTGAATTCATCTCACAGAGTTGCACTTACTTTTCATGGAGCAGTCCATTAACATTGTCTTTGAGGAACGTGAAAAGGGCTGCCTTGGATCGCATTGAGGCCTACGCTGTTACAGGAAATATTCTCAATTAAAAATGTGAAGGAAGCTTTGTGACAAACTTCTTTCTGCTATGTGTATTTATCTTACAGAGTAACAACTTAGTCTTTATGAAGCAGTGTGCTAACAGTGTTTTCGTGGAATCTGCAAAGTGATATTTGGTTGCACATTGAGACCTATGGTGAAAACGAAAATATCCTCAGATAATAACTAGAAAGAAGCTTTCTCAGAAGTTGGTTTCTGATGTGTGAATTCATAACACAGAGATTCACTTTTTCCTTCTTGCAGCAGCATCCTAACACTGTTTTCATGGATTCTGCCTAGTGATACTTGGGAGCTGATTGAACGTTATGGTGAAAAAGGAAATATCCTCAGATAAAAACTTGAAGGAAGCGTTCTGAGAAACTGCATTGTGACCTGTGAATACAACACACAGAGTTACACTTTTCTTTTCATTGATCCGTTTGCTAACACTCTTTTCTTGCAATCTGCATTGGGATATTTCTTAGCGCAATGAAGCTGACGGAGACAAAGAAAATATCCTCAAATAAAAACTAGAAAATATCTTTCTGTGAAACTTCTTTGTGTATGTGAATTCAACTCCACCGAGTTACAACATTTTCTTCACGAAGCAGTTTGTTAACAATGCTGTCGTGGAATCTCAAAAGTGATATTTGGGAGTGCATTGAGGCCCATGGTGAAAAGGGAAATATCCTCAGGTAAAAACTAGAAAGAAGCTTTCTGAGAAATTGCTTTGTGATGTGTGAATTCATCACAAAGAGATTCACCTTTCCCTTCTTGTAGCAGTTTCCAAACACAGTTGTCGTGAAATCTGCAAAGTGATATTTGGGAGCACATTGAGGGCTATGGTGAAAAAGGAAATTATCCTCAACTAAAAACTCTAAAGAGGCGTTCTGAGAAATTGCACTATGATGTATGAATGCAACTCAGAGAGTGACACTTTCATCTACAGAGATCAGTTTGCTAACACAGTTTCCTTGAAATCTGCAATTGAATACTTTGGAGCGCAATGAGGCTTAAGGGGACAAAGGAAATATCCTCAGACAAAAAGTAGAAAGAAGCTTTCTTAGAAACTTCATTGTGATGTGTGAATTCATCTCACAGGGTTACACTTACATTTCATGGAGGAGTCGATTAACACTCTCTTTGAGGAACCTGAGATGGGCTAGCTTGGATTGCATTGAGGCCTAGGCTGTTACGGGAAATATCCTCCATTAAAAACATGAAAGAAGCTTTGTGACAAACTTCTGTGTGATATTTGAATTCATCTCACAGAGTAATAACTTAGTCTTCATGAAGCAGTTTGCTAACTGTGTTTTCGTGGAATCTGAAAATAGATATTTGAGAGCGCATTGAGGCCTATGGTGAAAATGGAAATATCCTCAGATAATACCTAGAAAAAAGCTTTCTCAGAAGTTCCTTTCTAATGTGTGAATTCATAAGAGAGAAATTCATTTTCCTTTCTTGCACAAGTTTCCTGACACTGTTGGCATGGATTCTGCCAAGTGATATTTGAGAGCTCATTGAGGGCCATGGTGAAAAAGGAAATGTCCTCATATAAAAACTGAAAAGAAGCATTCTGAGAAACCTCATTGTGACAAGTGGATGCAACTCATAGAGTTACACTTTCCTTTTCATTGATCCGTTGCTAAGACTCTTTTCTTGAAATCTGCATTGGGATATTTCTTAGCACAATGAAATTGATGGTGACAAAGAAAATATCCTGAAATAAAAACTAGAAAGTAGCTTTGTGAGAAACTTCTTTGTGACATGTGAATTCATCTCACCGAGTTACCACTTTGCCTTCATGAAGCAGTTTGTTAACACTGATATTGTGGAATCAGCCAAGTGATATTTGGGAGCTCATTGACGACTATGGTGAGAAAGGAAATATCCTCAGATAAAAACTGGAAAGAAGCGTTCCAGGAAACTGCATTATGATGTGTGAATGCAACACACAGAGTTACACTTTTCTCTTCAGAGATTAGTTTGCTAACACAGTTTTCTTGAAATCTGCAACTGGATACTTCTGAGCACAATGAGGCTTATGGTGACAAAGGAAATATCCTCAGAAAAAAATTGGAAAGAAGCTTTCCTATGAACTTCTTTGTGATGTGTGAATTCATCTCACAGAGTTACACGTAAGTTTCATGGAGCAGTGGATTAACACTGTCTTTGAGGAACCAGAAAAAGGCTACTTTGGATCGCATTGAGGCCTAGGCCATTAAAGGATATATCCTCAATTAAAATCGTGAAAGAAGCTTTGTGGCAAACTTCTTTGTGAAATGTGAATTCATATCACAGAGTAACAACTTAGTCTTCATGAAGCAGTTTACTAACAGTGTTTTCGTGGAAGCTGCAAAGTGATATTTGGGAGTGCATTGAGGCCTAGGGTGGACACGGAAATATCCTCAGATAATAACTAGAAAGAAGCTTTCTCAGAAGTTGCTTTCTGATGTGTTAATTGATAACACAGAGATTCACTTTTCCCTTCTTGCAGCAGTTTCCTAACACTGTTGTGGTGGGTTCTGCCAAGTGATATTTGGAAGCTCATTGAGGGCTATGGTGAGAAAGGAAATGTCCTCCTAGGAAAACCGGAAAGAAGCGTTCTGAGAAACTGCTTTGTGATGTGTGGATTCATTTCACAGTGTTAAACCACTCTTTCATGGAGGATTCTTCTGCACTGACATTGTGGAAGCTCAGAAGTGATGTCTTGGATATCGTTGAATCCCATAGTGGATAATGAAATATCTTCAGAGAAATCTGCAGAGAAGCCTTCTCAGAAACTTCTTTGTTGTGGGTGAATTCAGCTCACAGTGGTAGATGATTGTTTTCATTCAGAAGCTTGCTAACAGTGTTTTCGCAGAAACTGCAATAAGATACACAGTGGCGCTCCAAGACCACAAATAACCTCAGCTCAAACAAGAAAGAAGCTTTCTGAGAAACCACTCTGTGATGTGTGAATTCAACTCACTGAATTCATCCTGTAGCTCAAGGATCCGTTGACTAGCCCTGTTTTTGTGGAATCTGAGAACTGATATTTCAGATCCCTTAGAAGACTATAGGGCCAAAGGAAATATCCTCCGTTAAAAATGAGAAAGAAGCTTTCTGAGAAACTTCAATGTGATCTGAGAATTCATCTCACACAGATACACCTTTCTCCTCATGAAGCCATTCTCTAAGACTGTTCTCGTGGAATTTGCAAAGTGATATTTCGGAGCCCAGTGAGGGTTATGGTGAAAAAGGAAATATCCTCAGATAAAAACTGGAAGGGAGCGTTCTGAGAAACTGCATTGTGATCTGTGAATACAATTCACAGAATTACACTTTCCTTTTCACTGATCCATTTGCTAACACTCTTTTCTTGCAATCTATGTTGGGATAATTCTTAGCGTAATGAAGCTAACGGAGACAAAGGAAGTATCCTGAAATAAAAACTCGAAAGTAGCTTTCTTAGAAACTTCTTTGTGACATGTGAATTCATCTCACCGAGTTAGCACTTTGTCTTCACGAAGCAGTTTGCTAACACTGTTTTCGTGGAATCTGCAAAGTGATATTAGGGATCCCATTGGGACCCATGGTGCAAAAGGAAATATCCTCAGATAATAACTAGAGAGAAGCTTTCTGAAAGATTCCTTGCTGATGTGTGACTTCATCACACAGAGTTACACCCTTCCCTTCTTGGAACAGTTTGCTAACACTCTTGTCATGGATTCTACAAAGTGATATTTGAGAGCTCAGAGAGGGCTATGCTGAAAAGGGAAATATCCTCAGATAAAAATTTGCAAGAAGCATTCTGAGAAACTGCATTATGAGGTCTGAATGCACCTCACAGAGTTACACTGTTCTCTTCAGAGATCAGTTTGCTAACACAGTTTTCATGAGATCTGCAATTGGATATTTCTGAGTGCAATGAGGCTTACAGTGAGAAAGGAAATATCATCAGACAAGAACTAGAAAGAAGCTTTCTTGGAAACTCCTTTGTGACGTGTGAATTCATTTTACAGAGTTACACTTACGTTTCATGGAGCAGTCGATTAACACTGTCTTTGAGGAACCTGAGAAGGGTTACTTTGGATTGCATGGAAGCCCAGGCTCTTACAGGAAATATCCTCAATTAAAATCGTGAAAGAAGCTTTGTGGCAAACTTCTTTGTGATATGTGAATTCATCTCACAGAGAAACAAGTTAGTCTTCATGAAGCGGTTTGCTAACAGTGTTTTCGTGGAAACTGCAAAGTGATATTTGAGAGTGAATTGAGGCCTATGGTGAAAATGGAAATATCCTCAGATAATAACTAGAAAGTAGCTTTCTCAGAAGTTGCTTTTTGATGTGTGAATTCATAACACAGAGATGCACTTTTCCCTTCTACCAGTTTGCTAACACTGTTGTCATGGATTTTGCCAAGTGATATTTGGGATCTCATTGAGGGCTATGATGAAAAAGGATAAATCCTCAGATAAAAACTGGAAGAAAGCATTCTGAGAAACTGAATTGTTACATGTCGATGCAAGTCACAGAGTTACACTTTATTTTTCATTGATCCGTTGCTGAAACTCTTTTGTTGAAATCTGCATTGGGATATTTCTTAGCGCAATGAAGCTGAGGGTGACAAAGGAAATATCCTCAAATGAAAACTAGAAAGTAGCTTTCTGAGAAACTTTTTTGTGACATGTCAATTCATCTCACCGAGTTACAACTTTGTCTTCACGAAGCAGTTTGCTAACACTGTTGTCTTGGAATCTGCCAAGTGATATTTGGGAGCTCATTGAGGGCTATGGTGCAAAAGGAAATATCCTCAGATAAAACTGGAAAGAAGCATTCTGAGAAACTGCATTATCATGTTTGAATGCACCTTATGGGGTTACACTTTTCAGAGATCAGTTTGCTAACACAGTTTTCTTGAAATCTGCAATTGGATACTTCTGAGCACAATGAGGCTTACCGTGACAAAGGAAATAACACCAGACAAGAACTAGAAAGAAGCTTTCTTAGAAACTTCTTTGTGATGTGTGAATTCATCTCACAGAATTCTCAATGAGCTCCCAAATATCACTTTGCAGAATTCACGACAACAGTAGTTGCAAACTGTTCAAAGAAGGGAAGGGTGGACCTCTGTGTGATGAAGTCACACATCAAAAATCAATCTCTCAGAAAGCTTCTCTCTAATTATTATCTGAAGATATTTCTTTTTAATCATGGGCCCCAATGGGCTCCAAAATATCAGTTTGCAGATTCCACGAAAAGAGTGTTAGCAAACTGCTTCATGAGGACTAAGTTGTATTTCTGTGAGATGAATTCAGAGATCGCAAACAAGTTTCTCACAAAGCTTATTTCACGTTTATAACTGGTGATATTTCCTTTAGCAGCGTAGGCCTCAATGCATTCCAAAGTATCCCTTCTCAGGTTCCTCAAAAACAGTGTTAATGGACCGCTCCATGAAACATCAGTGTAAATCTGAGATGAATTCACACATCACCAAGAAGTTTCTAAGAAAGATTCTTTCTAGTTTTCATCCCAGGATGTATCCTTTTTCACCATAAGCTTCATTGCGCTAAGAAGCATCCCATTGCAGATTTCAAGAAAACTGTGTTAGCAAACTGATAACTGAAGAGAAACGTGTAACTCTGTGAGTTGCATTCACACATCACAATGCAGTTTCTCAGAAGGCTTCTTCCCAGTTTTGATCTGAGGATATTACCTTTTTCACCATAGCCCTCAATGAGCTTCCAAATATCACTTTGCAGAATCCACGACAATAGTGTTAGCAAACGGTTCCAAGAAGAGAAGTGTGGAACTCTGTGTGATGAAGTCACACAACAGAAAGCAATCTCTCAGAAAGCTTCTCTCTACTTTTTACTTGAGGACATTTTCTTTTTCACCATGGGCCCCAATGGGCTCCCAAATATCACTTTGCAGATTCCACAAAAAGAGTGTTAGCAAACTCTTTCATGAGGACTAAGTTTTACGTCTGTGAGGTGAATTCACAGATCACAAAGAGGTTTATCAGAAAGCTTCTTTCATGCTTTTTAACTGATGATATTTCCTTCATCAGCATAGGCCTCAAAGCAATCCAAAGTACCCCTTCTCAGGTTCCTCAAAGACAGTGTTAATGGACTGCTCCACGAAAAATAAGTATAACTTAGTGAGATGAATTCACACATCACCAAGAAGTTTCTCAGAAAGTTTCTTTCTAGTTTTCATCTGAGGATATTTCCTTTGTCACCGTAAGCTTCATTGTCCTAAGAATTATCCCATTGTGGATTTCAAAAAAACTGTGTTAGAGAACTGATCACTGAAGAGAAACGTGTAACTCTGTGAGTTGTGTTCAAACATCACAGTGAAGTTTCTCAGAAGGCTTCTTTCCAGTTTTGATCTGAGGATATTTCCTTTTTCACCACAGCCCTCAATGAGCTTCCAAATATCACTTTGCAGAATCCACGACAACAGTGTGGGCAAACTGTTCCAAGAAGGGAAAGGTGGAACTCTGTGTGATGAAGTCACATATCAGAATATTTCTTTTTTCAACATGGGCCGCAATGGGCTCCCAAATATCACTTTGCAGATTCCACGAAAATCATGTTAGCAAACTGCTTCATGAGGACGAAGTTGTAAGCCTGTGAGATGAAATCACAGATCACAAAGAAGTTTCTCAGAAAGCTTCTTTCACGATTTGAACTGATGATCTTTTCTTTATCAGCGTAGACCTCAATGCGATCCAAAGGAGACCTTCTCAGGTTCCTCAAAGACAATGTTAATTCAGTACCCCACGAAAGATAAGTGTAACTCTGGGAGATGAATTCACACATCACCAGGAAGTTTCTAAGAAAGCTTCTTTCTAGTTTTCATCCATGGATATTTCTTTTCTGACCGTAAGCTTCATTGCGCTAAGAAGTATCACATTGCACATTTCAAGAAAACTCTGTTAGTCAACTAATCACTGAAGAGAAACCTGTAACTCTGTGAGTTGCTTTCACACATCGCAGTGCAGTTTCTCAGAAGGCTTCTTTCCAGTTTTGATCTGAGGATATTTCCTTTTTCACCATAGCCCTCAATGAGCTCCCAAATATCACTTTCCAGAATCCACGACAACAGTGTGAGCAAACTGTTCCAAGAAGGGAAGGGTGGAATTCTGTGTGATGAAGTCACACATCAGAAAGCAATCTCTCAGAATGCTTCTCTATAGTTATTATCTGAGAATATTTCCTTTTTCACCATGGGCCCCAATGGGCACCAAAATATCACTTTGTAGATCCAACGGAAAGAGTGTTAGCAAACTTTTTCCTGAGGAATAAGTTGTAACACTGTGGGATGAATTCACACATCACAAAGAAGTTTCTCAGAAAGTTTCTTTCATGTTTTGAACTGATGATATTTCCTTTAACAGCGTAGGCCTCAATGCGACCCAAAGTAGCCCTCCTCAGTTTCCTCAAAGACAGGGTAAATGGACTGCTCCATGACATATAAGTGTAACTCTGTGAGTTGCATTCACACATCGCAATGCAGTTTCTCAGAAGGCTACTTTCCAATTTCTCACTGAGGATAATTCCTTTTCCACCATAGCCCTCAATGAGCTCCCAAATATCACTCTGCAGAACCTACGACAACAATGTTAGCAAACTGTTCCAAGAAGGGAAAGGTGGAACTCTGTGCAATGAAGTCACACATCAGAAAGGAACCTTTCAGATAGCTTCTTTCTAGTTATTATCTGAAGATATTTCCTTTTTCACCATGGGCCCCAAAGGGCTCCCAAATATCACTTTGCAGATTCCACGAAAAGAGGGCTGGCAAACTGCTTCCTGAGAACTAGGATGTAACTCTGTGAGATGAATTCACAGATCACAAAGAAGTTTCTCAGTAAGCTTCTTTCACGTTTTTAACTGTTAATATTTCCTTTACCAGTGTAGGCCTCAATGCGATCCAACGTAGCCCTTCTCAGATTCCTCGAAGACATTGTTAATGGACTGCTCCATGAAACAGAAGTGTATCTCTGTGAGATGAATTCACACATCACCAAGAAGTTTCTCAGAAACTTCTTTCTTGTTTTCCTCCGAGGATATTTCCTTTCTCACCATAAGCTTCATTGCGCTAAGAAGTATCCCATTGCAGATTTCAAGAAAACTGTGTTAGCAAACAGATCACTGAAGAGAAACGTGTAACTCTGTGAGGTGCATTCACACATCACAATGCAGTTTCTCAGAAGGCTTCTTTCCAGTTTTTATCTGAGGATCTTTCCTTTTTCACCATAGCCCTCCATGAGCTCCCAAGTATCAGTTTGCAGAATCCACGACAACAGTGTTAGCAAACGGTTCCAAGAAGGGAAGGGTGGAACTCTGTGTGATGAAGTCATACATCAGAAAGAAATCTTTCAGAAAGCTTCTCTCTAGTTATTATCTGAGAATATTTCCTTTTTCACCATGGGCCCCAAAGGGCTCAAAAATATCACTTTGCTGATTCCACGAAAAGAGTTTTAGCAAACTGCTTCCTGAGGACTAAGATGTAACTCTGTGACATGAATTCACAGATCACAAAGAAATTTCTCAGAAAGCTTCTTTCTCGTTTTTAACTGATGATATTTCCTTTATCAGCATAGGCCTCAATGCGATCCAAAGTAGCCCTTCTCAGTTTCCTCAAAGACAGTGTTAATGGACGACTCCCTGAAATAGAAGTGTAACTCTGTGAGATGAATTCTCACATCACCAAAAAGTTTCTCAGAAAGCTTCTTTCTAGTTTTCATCTGAGGATATTTCCTTTCTCACCACAAGCTTCATTGCGCTAAGATGTATGGCACTGCATCTTTCAAGAAAACTGTGTTAGCAAACAGATCACTGAAAAGAAACGTGTAACTCTGTGAGTTGCATTCACACATTGCAATGCAGTTTCTCTGAGGGCGTCTTTCCAGTTTTTCTCTGAGGATATTTCCTTTTTCACCATTCCTCAATGAGCTCCCAAATTTCACTGTGCAGAATTCACGACAACAATTTTAGCAAACTGTTCCAAGAAGGGAAGGATGGAACTCTGTGTGATGAAGTTCCAGATCAGTAAGCAATCTTTCAGAGTGCTTTTCTCTAGTTAGTATCTGAGGATATTTCCTTTTTCACCATGGGCCCCAATGGGCTCCCAAATCTCCCTTTGCAGATTCCATGAAAAGAGTGATAGCAAACTGCTTCTTGAGGACTAAGATGTAACTCTCTGAGATGAATTCACAGATCACAAAGAAGTTTCTCAGAAAGCTTCTTTCCGGTTTTTAACTGATGATATTTCATTTATCAAGGTAGGCCTCAATGCGATCCAAAGTAGTCCTCCTCAGATTCCTCAAAGACAGTGTTAATGGACTGTTCCATGAAACAGAAGTGTAACACTGTGAGATGAATTCACACATCAAGAAGTTTCTCAGATAGATTCTTTCTAGTTTTCATCCGAGGATATTTCCTTTATCACCGTAAGCTTCATTGCACTAAGAAGTATCCCATTGCAGATTTCAAGAAAACTGTGTTAACAAACTCATCAATGAAGAGAAACGTGTAACTCTGTGAGTTGCATTCACACATCGCAATGCAGTTTCTCAGAAGGCTTCTTTCCAGTTTTTCTCTGAGGATATTTACTTTTTCACCATAGACCTCAATGAGCTCCCAATTATCTCTTTGCAGATTCCACGACAACAGTGTTACCAAACTGTTCCAAGAAGAGAAGTGTGTAACTGCGTGTGATGAAGTCAAACATCAGAAAGCCATCTTTCAGAAAGCTTCTCTCTAGTTATAATCTGAGGATATTTCCTTTTTCACTATGGACCCCAAAGGGCTCCCAAATATCACTTTGCAGATTCCACAAAAAGAGTGTTAGCAAACTGCTTCCTGAGAACTAGGATGTAACGCTGTGAGATGAATTCACATATCATGAAGAGGTTTCTCAGAAAGCTTCTTTCACGTTTTTAACTGATGATATTTCCTTTATCAGCGTAGGCCTCAATGAGATCCAAAGTAGCCCTTCTCAGGTTCCTCAAAGACAGTGTTAATGGACTGCTCCCTGACACAGAAGTGTAACTCTGTGAGATGAGTTCACACATCACCAAGAAGTTTCTCAGAAAGTTTCTTTCTATTTTTCATCCGCGGATATTTCCTTTCTCACCATAAGCTTCCTTGTGCTAAGAAGTATCCCATTGCAGATTTCAAGAAAACTGTGTTAGTAAATAGATCACGGAAGAGAATCATGTAACTCTGTGAGTTGCATTCACACATCGCAATGCAGTTTCTCAGAAGGCTTCTTTCCAGTTTTGATCTGAGGATATTTCCTTTTTCACCATAGCCCTCAATGAGCTCCCAAATATCACTTTGCAGAATCCACGACAACAGTGTTAGCAAACTGTTCCAAGAAGGGAAGCGTGGAACTCTGTGTGATGAAGTCACACATTAGAAAGCAATCTCTCAGAAAGCTTCTGTCTAGTTACTGTCTGAGAATATTTCCTTTCTCAACATGGGTCCCAATGGGCTCCCAAATATCACTTTGCAGATTCCACGAAAAGAGTTTTAGCAAACTGCTTCCTGAGGACTAAGATGTTGCTCTGTGAGATGAATTCACAGATCACAGAGAAGTTTCTCAGAAAGTTTCTTTCACGTTTTTAACTGATGATATTCCCTTTATCAGTGTAGGCCTCAATTCGATCCAAGGTAGCCCTTCTCAGATTTCTCAAAGACAGTGTTAATGGACTGATCCATGAAACAGAAGTGTAACTCTGTAAGATGAATTCCCACATCACCAAGAATTTTCTCAGAAAGCTTCTGTCTAGTTTTCCTTCCAGGCTATTTCCTTTCTCACCGAAAGCTTCATTGCGCTTAGAAGTATCCCTTTGCAGATTTCAAGAAAACTGTGTTAACAAACTCATCAATGAAGAGAAACGTGTAACTCTCTGAGTTGCATTCACACATCACAATGCAGTTTCTCAGAAATCTTCTTTCCAGTGTTTCTCTGAGAATATTTCCTTTTACACCATAGCCCTCAATTAGCTCCCATATATCACTGTGCAAAGTCCACGACAACAGTGTTAGCAAACTGTTCCAAGAAGGGAAAGGTGGAACCCTTTGTGATGAAGTCACACACCACAAAGCAATCTTTCAGAAAGCTTCTCTCTAGTTATTACCTGTGGATGTTTCCTTTTACACCATGAGCTGCGATGGGCTCCCAAATATCACTATGCATATTCCATGAAAAGGGTGTTAGCAAACTGCTTCCTGAGGACTAAGATGTAACTCTGTGACATGAATTCACAGATCACAAAGAAGTTTCTCAGAAACCTTCTTTCACGTTTTTCACTGAAGATTTTTCCTTTCTCAGCGTAAGCCTCAATGCGATCCAAAGTAGCCCTTCTCAGAATCCTCAAAGACAGTGTTAATGGACTGCTCCGTGAAACAGAAGTGTAACTCTGTGAGATGAATTCACACATCACCAAGAAGTTTCTCAGAAATCTTATCTTTTAGTTTTCATCCTAGGATATTTCCTTTCTCACCGTAAGCCTTGTTGCGCTAAGAATTATCCCATTGCAGATTTCAAGAAAACTGTGTTAGCAAACAGATCACTGAACAGAAATGTGTAACTCTGTGAGTTGCCTTCACACATCACAATGCAGTTTCTCAGAAGGCTTCCTTCCAGTTTTTCTCTGAAGATATTTCCTTTTTCACCGTAGCCATCAATGACCTTCCAAATATCACTATGCACAATCCACGACAACAGTGTTAGCAAACTGTTCCAAGAAGGGAAGGGTGGAACTCTGTGTGATGAAATCACACATCAGAGAGCAATCTTTCAGAAAGCTTCTCTCTAGTTATTATCTCAGGATATTTCCTTTTTCACCATGGGCCCAAAGGAGCTCCCAAATATCACTTTGTAGATTCCTCAAAAAGAGTGTTAGCAAACTGCTTCCTGAGGATTAAGATGTAACTCTGTGAGATGAATTCACAAATCACAAAGACGTTTCTCAGAAAACTTCTTTCACATTTTTAACTGATGATATTTCCTTTATCAGTGTAGGCCTCAATGCGATCCAAGGTAGCCCTTCTCAGATTTCTCAAAGACAGTGTTAATGGACTGCTCCATGAAAAATAAGTGTAACTCTGTGAGACGAATTCCTATATCACAAAGAAGCTTCTCCAAAAATATCTTTCTAGTATTCATCTGAGGATATTTCCTTTCTCACCATAAGCTTCATTGTGCTAAGAAGTATCCCATTGCAGATTTCAAGAAAACTGTGTTGGCAAACTCATTACTGAATAGAAACGTGTAACTCATTGAGTTGCATTCACACATCACAATGCAGTTTCTCAGAAGGCTTCTTTCCAGTTTTTCTCTGAGGATATTTCCTTTTTCACCATAGCCCTCAATGAGCTCCCAAATATCACTTTGCAGAATCCACGACAACAGTGTTAGCAAACTGTCCCCAAAAGGGAAGGGTGGAACTCTGTGTGATGAAGTCACAGATCAGAAAGCAATCTTTCAGAAAGCTTTTCTCTAGTTAGTATCTGAGGATATTTCCTTTTTCACCATGGGCCCCAATGGGCTCCGAAATATCACTTTGCAGATTCCATGAAAAGAGTGTCAGCAAACTGCTTCTTGAGGACTAAGATGTAACTCTGTGAGATGAATTCACAGATCACAAAGAAGTTTCTCAAAAAGCTTCTTTCACGTTTTTAACTGATGATATTTCCTTTATCAGCGTAGGCCTCAATGCGATCCAAAATAGCCCTTCTCAGGTTCCTCAAAGACAGTGTTAATGGACTGCTCCCTGAAATAGAAGTGTAACTCTCTGAGATGAATTCTCACATCACCAAGAAGTTTCTCAGAAAGCTTCTTTCTAGTTTTCAACCGAGGATATTTCCTTTCTCACCGTAAGCTTTATTGCACTAAGAAATGTCCCATTGCAGATTTCAAGAAAACTGTGTTAGCAAACAGATCACTGAAGAGAAACGTGTAACTCTGTCAGTTGCATTCACACATTGCAATGCAGTTTCTCAGAAGGCTTCTTTCCAGTTTTTCTCTGAGGATATTTCCTTTTTCACCATAACCCTCAATGAGCTCCCAAATATCACTTTGCAGTATTCACGACCACAGTGTTAACAAACTGTCCCAAAAAGAGAAGGGTGGAACTCTGTGTGATGAAGTCACAGATCAGAAA
>NW_012119310.1:328004-340205 GCF_000951035.1 Colobus angolensis palliatus | reverse complement strand
TGAAGTCACAGATCAGAAAGCAATCTTTCAGAAAGCTTTTCTCTAGTTAGTATCTGAGGATATTTCCTTTTTCACCATGGGCCCCAATGGGCTCCCAAATATCACTTTGCAGATTCCATGAAAAGAGTGTTAGCAAACTGCTTCCTGAGGACTAAGATGTAACTCTGTGAGATGAATTCACAGACCACAAAGAAGTTTCTCAGAAAGCTTCTTTCACGTTTTTTACTGATGATTTTTCCTTTATTAGCATAGGCCTCAATGCGATCCAAAGTAGCCCTTCTCAGGTTCCTCAAAGACAGTGTTAACAGATTGTTCCATGAAACGTAAGTGTAACTCTGTGAGATGATTTCACACATCACAAATAAGTTTCTCAGAAAGCTTTTTTCTAGTTTTTATCTGAGGATATTTCCTTTGTCACCGTAAGCTTTATTGCGCTAAGAAGTATCCCATTGTAGATATCTAGAAAAGTGTGTTAGCAAACTGATCAATGAACAGAAACCTGTACCTCTGTGAGTTGCATTCACGCATTGCAATGCAGTTTCTCTGAAGGCTTCTTTCCAGTTTTTATCGGAGGATATTTCCTTTTTCACCATAGCTCTCAATGAGCTCTCAAATATCACTTTGCAGAATCCACGACAACAGTGTGAGTAAACTGCTCCAAGAAGAGAAGGATGGAACTCTGTGTTATGAGGTCACACATCAGAAACAAATCTCTCAGAAAGCTTCTTTCTATTTACTCTCTGAGGATATTTCGTTTTTCACCATGGGTCCCATGTGTCTCACAAATATCACTTTGCAGTTTCGACGAACAGACTGCTAGCAAACTGCTTCATGAGGACTAATTTATAGCTCTGTAAGATGAGTTCACAGATCACAAAGCAGTTTTTCAGAAAGCTTCTTTCACATTTAACTGATGATATTTCCTTTATCAGGATAGGACTCAATGCGAACCAAAGTAGCCCTTCCCAGCTTCCTCAAAGACAGTGTTAATGGACTCCTCCATGAAACATAAGTGTAACTCTCTGAGATGAATTCACAGATCAGAAGGAAGTTTCTCAGAAAGCTTCTTTCTCATTTTTAACGGAAAATATTTATTTGGCCCCATAGTCTTCAAAGGGATCCGAAATATCATTTCTCAGTTTCCACACAAACAGGGCTAGCCAACAGCCCCACAAAATACAGGTGTAACTCAGTGGGTTGATTTCACACATCACGAAATGGTTTCTCAGACAGTGTCTTTCTTTCTAAAGATGAGGTTATTTGTGGTCTCGGGTCACCACCGTGTGTCCTACTGCAGATTCTGCGAAAACTCTGTTAGCAAGCCTCTCAGTGAAAAGAATGATGGAACTCTGTGGGCTGAATTTACCCACAACAAAGAAGTTTCTGAGAAGGATTCCCTGCTGGTTTGTCTGAGGATACTTCATTATTCACCATGGGATTCAATGATATCCAAAACATCACTTCTGAGATTTCACAAAATGAGTGCTAGCAAACTCCCACATGAAAGTGTGGTGTAACACTGTGAAATGAATTCACACATCACAAAGCAGTTTCTCAGAAAGCTTCATTCCGGTTTTTCTCGGAGGATATATCCTTTTTCCTTCAAACCCATCCGAAATATCACTTCTCAGAATCCACGGAAACAGTGCTAAGAAACGGCTCCAAGAAATAGTGGTGTAACTCTGTGAGATGAAGTCACACATCAGAAAGCAATTTCTCAGGAAGCTTCTATCGCTTTTTGATCTGAGGATATTTCCTTTGTCACCGTCAGCTGCATAGCGCTTAGAAGTATCCCATTGCAGATTTCAAGAAAACTGTGTTAGCAAACTGATCACTGAAGAGAAACGTGTAACTCTGTGAGTTGCATTCACACATTGCAATGCATTTTCTCAGAAGGCTTTTTTCCAGTTTTGATCTGAGGATATTTCCTTTTTCACCATAGCCCTCAATGAGCTCCCAAGTATCACTTTCTGGAATCCACGACAACACTGTTAGCAAACTGTTACAAGAAGGGAAGGGTGGAACTCTGTGTGATGAAGTCACACATCAGAAAGCAGTCTCTCAGAAACCTTCTTCCTAGTTACTATCTGAGGATATTTCCTTTTTCACCATGGGTCCCAATTTGCTCCCAAATATCACTTTCCAGATTCCACGAATAGAGTGTTAGCAAACTGCTTCATGAGGACTAAATTGTGACTCTGTTAGATGAATTCATGTATCACAAAGAAGTTTCTCAGAAAGCTTCTTTCACGTTTTTAACTGATGACATTTCCTTTATCAGCATAGGCCTCAATGCGATCCAAAGTAGCCCTTCTCAGGTTCCTCAAAGACAGTGTTAGTGGACTGCTCCATGAAACATTATTGTGACTCTGTGAGATGAATTCACACATCACCAAGAAGATTCTAAGAAATCTTCTTTCTAGTTTTTATCTGAAGATATTTTCTTTTTCACCATAGTCCTCAATGCGCTCCCAAATATCACTTTGCAGAATCCACGACAACAGTCTTAGCAAACTGCTACAAGAAAGGAAATGTGAAACTCTGTGTGATGAATTTACACATCAGAAAGTAATTTCTCAGAATGCTTCTTTCTAGTTATTATCTCAGGATATTTCCGTTTTCACCATGGGCCTCATGCGCTCCCATATATTACCTTGCAGATTCCACACAAACAATAATAGCAACCTGCTTCATGAAGAGAAAGTTGTAAGTCGGTGAGATGTATTCACATATCATAAAAAAGTTTCTCAGAATGCCACTTTCTAGTTTTTATTTGATGATATTTCCATTGTCACCCGCAGCTTCCTGGCACTAAGAAATATCCTAATGCAGATTTCCAGAAAGCACTGTTAGCAAACGGATCAATGAAAAATGAAAAGGAAAGTGTAGATCTGTGAGTTGCATTCACATGTCACAATACAGTTTCTCAGAACGCTTTTTTCCAGTTTTTATCTGAGGATATTTCCTTTTTCACAGTAGCCCTCCATGTGCTCCCAAATATCACTTTGCCAATTCAACGAGAACCGTCTTAGTGAGCGACTTCATGAGGAGAAAGGTGTGACTCTGTGAGATGAATTCACTGATCACAAAGAAGTTTCTCAGAAAACTTCTTTCTCATTTTTATCGGAGGATATTTCCTTTGGCCCCATAGTCTTCAAAGGGATCCGGAATATCAGTTCTCAGATTCCACACAAACTGGGCTAGCCAACGGCCCCATGAAATACAGGTGTTGAATTCACACATCACACAGTGGTTTCTCAGAAAGCTTCTTTCTTTTTTAAGATGAGGTTATTTGTGGTCTTGGAGCACCACCGCGTGTCCTGTTGCAGATTCTGTGAAAATACTGTTAGCAAGCTTCTCAGTGAAAAGAATGATGGAACTCTCTGGGCTGAATTCACCCACTACAAAGAAGTTTCTGAGAAGGCTTCTCTGCAGGTTTGTCTGAGCATATTTCATTATTCACCATGGGATTCAATGATATCCAAGACATCACTTCTGAGATTCCACAAAATGAGTGCAACAAACTCCCCCATGAAAGGGCGGTGTAACACTGTGAAATAAATTCACACATCACAAAGCAGTTTCTGAGAAAGCTTCATTCTGGTTTTTGTCGAAGGATATTTCCTTTGTCCTTCTACTCTTCAAACCCATCCGAAATATCACTTCTCAGTATCCACAGAAACAGTGGTAGGAAACGGCTCCAAGAAATAGTGGTGTAACTCTGTGAGATGAAGTCACACATCAGAAAGCAATTTCTCAGGAAGCTTCTATCGCTTTTTGATCTGAGGATATTTTGTTTGTCACCGTCAGCTGCATAGCACTAAGAAGTATCCCATGGCAGATTTCAAGAAAACTGTGTTAGCAAACTGATAACTGAAGAGAAACGTGTAACTCTGTGAGTTGCATTCACACCTCGCAATGCAGTTTATCAGAAGGCTTCTTTCCAGTTTTGATCTGAGGATATTTTCTTTTTCACCATAGCCCTCAATGAGCTTCCAAATATCACTTTGCAGAATCCACGAAAAGAGTGTTAGCAAACTGCTACAGGAAGGGAAAGGTGAAACTCTGTGTGATGAATTCACACATCAGAAAGCAATCTCTGAGAAAGCTTCTTTCTAGTTATTATCTGAGGACATTTCCTTTTTCATCATGGACCTCAAAGCACTCCCAAATATCACTTTGCAGATTGCATGAGAACAGTGTTAGCAAACTGCTTCGTGAAGATAGAGTTGTAACTCAGTGAGACAAATTCACGTCTCACAAACAAGTTTCTCAGAACGCTATATTCTAGTTGTTCTCTGAGGATATTTCCTTTGTCACTGTAAGCTTCCTTACACTAAGAAATATCCCAGGGAAGATTTCAAGTAAACGGGGTTTGGGAAGTGATCCATGAAAAGGAAAGGGTGACTTTGTGAATTGCATTGATGTGTCACAATGCAGTTTCTCAGAACGCTTCTTTCCAGTTTTATGTGAGGATATGTCCTTTTTCACCACAGCACTCAGTGGGCTCCCAAATATCACTTTGCAAATTCCACGAGAACGGTCTTAGCGAACGGCTTCATGAGGGGAAAGGTGTAACTCGGTGAGATGAATTCACAGTTTACAAAGAAGTTTGTCAGAAAACTTCCTCCTCTTTTTTATCGGCTGATTTCCTTTGGCCCTAGAGTCTTCAAAGGGATCCGAAATATCAGTTCTCAGATTCCACAAAAACGGGGCTAGCCAATGGCTCCACGAAATACCACTGCTACTAAGTGAGTTGAATCCGCACAGCACAAAGCAGTTTCTCAGAAATCGGCTTTGTTTTGAATCTGAGATCATTTGGGGTTTCGGAGCACCACCATGTGTCTTCTTGCAGATTCTGTGAAAACACTCTTAACAAGCTTCTCAATTAAAACAATGAGGAAATTCTGTGAGCTGAATTCACACACAACAAAGAAGTTTCTGAGAAGGCTTCTCTGCAGATTTGTCTGAGGATATTTAAGTATTCAGCATGGGATTCAACGATATCTAAGATGTCACTTCTGAGATTCCACAAAATCAGTGCTAGCAAACTCCTCCATGAAAGAGTGGTGTAACGCTGTGAAATGAATTCACACATCACAAAGCAGTTTCTCAGAAAGCTTCATTCCGGTTTTTCTCGGAGGATATTATCTTTGTCCTTACACTCTTCAAACCCATCCGAAATATCAGTTTTCAGAATCCACAAAGACAATGCTAGCAAATGGCTGCAAGAAACAGTAGTGTAACTCTGTGAGATGAAATCACATATCAGAAAGCAATCTCTCAGAAAGCTTCTTTCACTTTTTCATCTGAGGATATTTCCTTTCTCACCGCAAGCTGCATAGCGCTAGAAGTATCCCATCGCAGATTTCAAGAAAACTGTATTAGCAAACTGTTGACTGAAGAGAAAACTGTAACTCTGTGAGTTGCATTCACACATCACAGTGCAGTTCTTCAGAACGCTTCTTTCCAGTATTTATCTGAGGATAGTTCCTTTTTCACCCTAGCCGACAAGGAGCTCCAAAATTTCACCTTTCAAAATCCACAAAAACACTGTTAGTAAACTGCTACAAGAAGGGAAAGGTGAAACTCTCTGTGCTGAATTCACACATCAGAAAACAATCTCTCGGAAAGATTCCTTCTAGTTATTAACTGAGGATATTTCCTTTCTCACCGCAAGCTGCATAGTGCTAAGAAGTATCCCATTGCAGATTTCAAGAAAACTGTGTTAGCAGACTGATGACTGAAGAGAGAAGTGCAACTCTGAGAGTTGCATTCACACATCGCAATGAAATTTCCCAGAACACTTCTTTCCAGTTTTTATCTGAGGATATTTCCTTTTTCAACATAGCCCTCAATGCACTCCAAAATATCACTTTGCAGAATCCACACAAACAGTGTTAGCAAACTTCTACATGAAGACTAAGGTGTAGCTCTCAGAGATGAATTCACACATCACAAAGCAGTTTCTCAGAAAGCTTCTTTCACGTCTTTAATTGAGGATATTTCCTTTTTCAGCATAGGCCTCAATGCACTCCCAAATATTGCTTGGCAGATTCCCAAAAACTGTCTTAGGACACTGCTTCATGGAGAGAAACGTGTGAACCTGCAAGATGAATTCACACATCACAAAGCAGTTTCTCAGAAAGCTTTTCTCGTTTTTATTGGAGCACATTTCCTTGGTCAAGGTGAGCCTCATTGAGCTAAGAATTATCCCATTACAGATTTCAAAAAAACAATGTTGGCATACAGCTCAATGAAAAGAACAGTGTAAGTCTCTGAGTTGCATTCACACATTACAATGCAGTTTCTCAAAACGCTTCTTTAAAATTTTCATTTGAGGATATATCCTTTTTACCATAGCCCTCAATGCGCTCCCAGATATCACTTTTCAGATTCCACGAAAACAGTGTTAGCAAACTGCTACATGAAGAGAAAGGTGTAACTCTGTGAGATGAATTCACGCATCACAAAGAAGTTTCTCAGAAACTTCTTTCCAGTCTTCATCTGAGGATATTTCCTTCCTGTGAGGAGTCTTCATAGCGATCCAAAGTATAACTTCTCAGATTCCACAAAGAGAGTGCTAGCAAACGGCTCCACGAAATACATATGTAACTCTGTGAG
Organism: Colobus angolensis palliatus; assembly: GCF_000951035.1. Lineage (NCBI taxonomy): Eukaryota > Metazoa > Chordata > Mammalia > Primates > Cercopithecidae > Colobus > Colobus angolensis. The sequence goes on along the minus strand of NW_012119310.1, from coordinate 333,581 downwards.
ATGAATTCACACATCACAAAGCAGCTTCTTAGAAAGCTTCTTTCTCGTTTTCTTCAGGGGATATTTCCTTGGTCACCATGTGCTTCATGGCTGTAGGAAATATCCCATTGCAGATTTCAAACAAACAGTGTTGGCACACTGATCAATGAAAAGAACAGTGTACGTATCTAAGTTGCATTCACATATCACAATGCAGTTTCTCAGAATGCTTCTCTCCAGTTTTCATCTGAGGATATTTCCTTTTTCACCACAGGCCTCAATGCGCTCCCAAATATCACATTGCAGTTTCCTCAAAAACAGTGCTAGCAAGCTGCTCCATGAAGGCTGAGGTATAACTCTCTGAGATGAATTCACACATCACAAAGAAGTTTCTCAGAAAGCCTCTTTCACGTTTTTAATTGAGGATATTTCCTTTCTCAGCATAGGCCCCAATGCGACCCAATATATCCCTTCGCACATTACCTAAAGACAGTGGTAATAGACTGCTCCATGATTTGAAAGTAGAACTCTCTAAAATGAACTCACAGGTCATAAAGTGGTTTCTTAGAAAGCTTCCTTCTAGTTTTCATCTAAGGATATTTCCTGCTTCATCACAGGCCTCAACGTGCTCCCAAATATCACTTTGCAGATTCCACGAAAACAGTGTTAGCAAACTGCTTCATGCAGAGAAAGGTGTAACTCTGTGAAATGAATTCACCCATCACAAAGCAGTTTCTCAGAAAGCTTCTTTCTGGTTTTTATTTGGGGATACTTCCTCTGTCTGTGGAGTCTTCATAGTGATCCAAAATATCACTAGTGGGATTCCACAAAAACAGGGCTAGTAAGGGGCTCCACGAAATACATGTGTAACTCTCTGAGATGAACTCACACATCACAAGGCAGTTTCTCAGAAAGCTTCATTCCAGTTTCTAGCCAAGGATATTTCCTTTGGCTGTATAGTCTTCAAAGCAACTCAAAATATCCGTTCTCAGATTCCACAGAATCAAGGCTAGCAAACGGCTCCACGAAATACAGGTGTCATTCAGGCAGTTGAATTCACACATCACAAACATTTTCTCAGAAAACTTCTTTCTTTTCTCAGCTGAGGCCATTTGTGGTCTCAAAGCGCCCCCGTGTGGCTCATTGCACATTGTGCCAAAACACTGTTAGCAAGCTTCTCACTGAAAACTATGTCACTCTGTGAGCTGAATTCACCCACAACAAAGCAGTTTCTGGGAAGGGCTCTCTGCAGTTTTTATCTGAGGATATTTCGTTGTTCACCATGGGATTCCATGATATTCAAGATATCACTTCTGAGATGCCATGAAAATAACGCTAGCAAATTCCTCCATGAAAGAGTGGTTTCACTCTGTGAAATGAATTCACACATGAAGGAGCAGTTTTGCAGGAAGGTTCCTTCACGTTTTTAATTGAGGATATTTCCTTTGTCTGTATAGTCTTCATAGCGAACCAAAATATCCCTTCCCAGACTCAGCAAAAAGAGTGGTAACAGGGTAAAAGAATGCTCCAGGAAAGGAAGGTGTATCTCTGTGAGATGAATTCACACATCAGATAGCAGGTTCTCAGAAACGTTCTTTCTATTGTTCATCAGAGGATATTTCCTTTTTCACCACAGGCCTCAATGCGCTCCCAAATATCACTTTGCAGATTCCTCGAAAACAGTGTCAGCAAAATGCTTCATGAAGAGAAACGTGGAACTCTGTGAGATGAAATCACACATCACAGAGAAGTTTCTCAGAAAGCTTCTTTCTCGCTTTTATGTGAGGACATTTCCTTCGTTCAAGGAGACTTCATAGTGATCCAAAATATCACTTCTCAGATGCCACAAAGAGAGGGCTAGCAAACGGCTCCACGAAAGTTATGTGTAACTCTGTGAGATGAATTCACATATCAGAAAGCAGTTTCTCAGAAAGCTTCTTTCTCGTTTTTATTGGAGGATATTTCCTCTGTCACTGTAAGCATCATGGCGCTAAGAAATATCCCATTGCAGATTTCAAGTCAACAGTGTTGGCAAACTGATCAATGAAAAGAAAAATGTAACTCTGTGAGTTGCATTCACATATCACAATACAGTTTCTCAAAACGCTTCTTTCCAGTTTTCATCTGAGGATATTTCCTTTTTCACCACAGGCCTCAATGCGTTCCCAAATGTCACTTTGTAGATTCCACGAAAACTGTCTTAGGAAACTGCTTCATGGAGGGAAGCATGTAAACCTGCGGGATGAATTCACACATCACAAAGCAGTTTCTCAGAAAGCTTTGGTCTGGTTTTTATTGGAGGATATTTCCTTGGTCACCGTAATCTTCATGGTGCTAAGAAATATCCCATTGTAGATTTCAATAAATCAGTGTTGGCAAACTGATCAATGAAAAGAACAAGGTAATTCTGTGTGTGGCATTCACACATCACAGTTTCTCAGAATGCTTCTTTAAAATTTTCATCTGAGGATATATCCTTTTTCAACATAGCCATCAATGCGCTCCCAGATATCACTTTTCAGATTCCAAGAAAACAGTGTGAGCAAACTGCTACATGAAGAGAAAGGTGTAACTCTGTGAGATGAATTCACACATCACAAAGAAGTTTCTCAGAAAGCTTCTTTCCAGTTTTCATGTGAGGATATTTCCTTCATCCGAGGAGTCTTCATATTGATCCAAAATATCACTTCTCAGATGCCACAAAGAGAGTGCTAGCAAACGGCTCCACAAAATACATGTGTAACTCTGTGAAATGAATTCACACATCACAGCAGTTTCTCAGAAAGCTTCCTTCTTGTTTTCATTGGAGGATATTTCCTTGGTCACCGTAAGCTTCATGGCCATAAGAAATATCCCATTGCAGACTTTTTTCAAAAGCTGGGTTTCCCGAGAGGTCCCAGGCGGTGACAGAGTGGGGTCATGGCTAGAGGCAGGAAGATGTCCAAGCCCTGCACGGTGGAGGTGGTGGCGGCGGTGGCAGCGACGGCCCCGGGCCCGGAGATGGTGGAGTGGAGGGGCCCGGGGAGGCCCTGCACCAACGGGGAGAATGTGTTTACCGGGCAGTCAAAGATCTATTCCTACATGAGCCCGAACAAATGCTCTGGAATGTGTTTCCCCCTTCAGGAAGAGAACTCAGTTACACATCACAAAGTCAAATGCCAGGGGAAAGCATTAGCTGGAATCTACAGGAAATGAGAAGAGAAAAGAAATGCTGGGAATGCAGTATTGAGCGCCATGAAGTCTGAGGAACAGAAGATCAAAGACGCCAGGAGAGGTCCCCTGGCACCTTTTCCAAACGAAAAATCTGAAGCAGCAGAACCTGCAAAAACTCCACCCTCATCTTGTGAATCCACCAATGCAGCCACCACCAAGCAAGCCCTGAAAAAGCCCATCAAGGGAAAACAGGCCCCCCGAAAAAAAGCTCAAGGAAAAACGCAACAGAATCGCAAACTTACGGATTTCTACCCTGTCTGAAGGAGTTCCAGGAAGAGCAAAGCCGAGCTGCAGTCTGAAGAAAGGAAAAGAATAGATGAATTGATTGAGAGTGGAAAGGAAGTAGGGATGAAGGTTGACCTCATCGATGGCAAAGGCAGGGGTGTGATTGCCACCAAGCAGTTCTCCCGAGGTGACTTTGTGGTGGAATACCATGGGGACCTCATCGAGATCACCGACACCAAGAAACGGGAGGCTCTGTATGCACAGGACCCTTCCACGGACTGTTACATGTACTATTTTCAGTATCTGAGCAAAACCTATTCCGTGGATGCAACTAGAGAGACAAATCGCCTAGGAAGACTGATCAATCATAGCAAATGTGGGAACTGCCAAACCAAACTGCATGACATTGACGGCATATCTCACCTCATCATCATCGACTCCCGAGACATCGCGGCTGGGGAGGAGCTCCTGTATGACTATGGTGACTGCAGCAAGGCTTCCATTGAAGCTCACCTGTGGCTGAAGCATTAACCGGCTGACCCCACACCCTCCCCACCCCACCTTCCCTTCTGCAAAGGACAAAGTGCCCTCAAAGGGAATTGAATTTATTTTTTACACACTTACTTAATCTTAGCGGATTACTTCAGATTTTTTAAAAAGTGTATTAAGATGCCTTTTCACTGTAGTATTTAAATATCTGTTACAGGTTTCCATGGTGGACTTGAACAGATGGCCTTGTATTACCAAAACTTTTATATTCTAGTTGTTTTTGTACTTTTTTTGCATACAAGCCGAACGTTTGTGCTTCCCGTGCATGCAGTCAAAGACTCAGCACAGGTTTTAGAGGAAAGAGTCAAACATGAACTAGGAAGCCAGGTGAGTCTCCTTTCTCCAGTAGAAGAGCTGGGACCTTCCCCCTGCACCCTTGACATCCAGGGATGGGGTGTGAGGAAGACGCTGCCTCCCAATGGCCTGGACAGGATGTTTCCAAGCTCTTGTTCTCCTAATGTCTTGATAGGTGCTCACTGAAGGGTATGAATATTTTTTAAAAAGGTTTTGTAATAAACTAGTCTTACCCTCTGCTTTCTCGAAAGCTTACTGAGCCCTGGGCCCTGAGCCTGGGCCGGGCATAGATTTCCTCTACCACAAGCTGCCACATTTCTGGGCACCTTGAATCATCAGAGCACGAAATCGAACTAGATGTGGGCAGGGAGAGTATTGCTTACCTGCCCTGCGGGGGCAGGGTTTCCTGAAACTGGGTTAATTCTTTATAGAAATGTAAACACTGAATTTATTTTAAAAAATAATAAAAATTAAAAAAAACACAGAAAACAACTTACATGTATATAGGTCTTGAAGTGAGTGAAGCGGCTACTGTTATTTTTCTTTTTCTTTTGCTTTCTTTTGCTTTTTGTAGAAGAGATTGAGAATGGTACTCTAATCAAAAATAAAGTTTTGTAGTAGGACCAGAAATTACTTACCTAACATCCACCCCCATTTCCCCTCATCCTGCTGGGGTTGAAGGTTCCAGACCTGCCGTCAAAGCCTTGTGTTTGTCAGACACCCGGCATCCTTCTGCAAGGATGCAACTGTGAGCTGAGGTGTGAGCCTAGGAGCCCAGGACCCCTGACCCCAGCCGCTGCTGCCAGCCTCAGAAAGGCACCCAGGTGTGCAGGGGAGCATGCAGGGCCCAGCAGCCCCCAGGAATCACAGATAGGGCTATGGTTTTCACCTTAACTGTGAAGGCAGGAGGAGTAGGTGGCTGCCTCCTCCCGTCCTTCACAGAACTGATCCTCACTCTCTGTCCCTTCAGCCCAAGGTCAGGGCTCAGGAGCCATGACCTGGTGTCTCCTGCCTACCCTGGTCCCAGGTAAATGTGAATGGAAACAGGTATGAGAGCCCATCCTAGTCTTTGATTCCCTCCAACCCCACCTTGGGCCTCACGATGGTGCTACCTAAGAAAGTCTTCCCTCCCACCCCCTCCTCCCGCTAGCCTGCTCAGTGGTCAGCAAATTGGAAGAGGATCCCACAGAAGTGTAAATGTGAGACACAATGTCGATTATACCTATTTGTGGTTTAGCTTTGTATTTAAACAAGGAAATAAACTTGAAAATTATTTGTCATCATAAAAAAAAGGAAATATCCCATTGCAGATTTCAA
>NW_012119310.1:303024-322300 GCF_000951035.1 Colobus angolensis palliatus | reverse complement strand
GTCTGTCCCTTCTCAGATCTCAACCTCCGTGTTGGGAGATCCACTGCTCTCTTCAAAGTTGTCAGACAGAGTCTTTCGTGCCTGCACAGGTCTCTGCTGCTTCCCCTGTTATTTTTTTAGCTGAGCCCTGTCCCCAGAGGCGAAGTCTACCGAGGATATTTTCTTTTTCACCACAGGCTTCAATATGCTCCCAAATATTACATTGCAGTTTCCTCAAAAACAGTGTTAGCAAACTGCTCCATGAAGACTAAGGTGCAACTCTCTGAGATGAATTCACACATCACAAGAAATTTCTCAGAAAGCTTCTTTCACGTTTTTAATTGAGGATATTTCCTTTCTCAGCATAGGCCTCAATGCGATCTAATATATCCCTTCTCACATTCCCCAGAGACAGTGGTAATAGACTGCTCCATGATGTGAAAGTAGAACTCTCTAAAATAAACTCACACATCATAAAGTGGTTTCTCAGAAAGCTTCCTTCTAGTTTTCATCTAAGAATATTTCCTGTTTCACCATAGGCCTCAATGCGTTCCCAAATATCACTTTGTAGATTCCACGAAAACAGTGTTAGCAAACTGCTTCATGCAGAGAAAGGTGTAACTCTGTGAGATGAATTCACCCATCACAAAGCAGTTTCTCAGAAAGCTTCTTTCTTGTTTTTATCTGGGGATATTTCCTCTGTCTGAGGAGTCTTCATAGCGATCCAAAATATCACTTTGGAGATTCCACAAAAACATGGCTAGCAAAGGGCTCCACAGAATACATGTGTAACTCTCTGAGATGAACTCACACATCACAAGGCAGTTTTACAGAAAGCTTCATTCTGGTGTCTATCTGAGGATATTCCCTTTGGCAGTGTAGTCTTCAAAGCGATTCAAAATATCCGTTCTCAGATTCCACAGAATCAGGGCTATCAAACGGCTCCAGGAAATACAGGTGTCATTCAGTGAGCTGAATTCACACATCGCAAACAGTTTCTCAGAAAGCTTCTTTCTTTTCTCAGCTGAGGCTATTTGTGATCTCAAAGTGCCCCCGTGTGACTCATTGCACATTCTGCTGAAACACTGTTTGCAAGCTTCTCACTGCAAACCATCATGTCACTCTGTGAGCTGAATTCACCCACAACAAAGCAGGTTCTGAGAGGGCCTCTCTGCAGTTTTTATCTGAGGATATTTCATTGTTCAACATGGGATTCCACGATATTCAATATATCACTTCTGAGATTCCATGAAAACAGCGCTAGCAAATTCCTCCATGAAAGAGTGGTTTCACTCTGTGAAATGAATTCACACATCACAGAGCAGTTTTGCAGAAAGCTTCTTTCACGTTTTTAATTGAGGATATTTCCTTTGTCCATATAGTCTTCATAGCGAACCGAAATATCCCTTCCCAGACTCAACAAAAAGAGTGATAACAGAATGCTCCAGGAAAAGAAAGTGAATCTCTGTGAGATGAATTCACACATCAGATAGCAGTTTTTCAGAAACCTTCTTTCTAGTGTTCATTGGAGGACAAAGAATTTTCTCAGAAAGCTTCTTTCTCGTTTTCATCGGAGGATATTTTGTTGGTCACCGTAAGCTTCATGGCCATAGGAAATATCCCATTGCTGATTTCAAACAGGCTGTGTTGGCAAACTGATCAATGAAAAGAACAGTGTAAGTCTGTGAGTTGCATTCACACATTACAATGCAGTTTCTCAGAACGCGTCTTTCCAGTTTTCATCTGAGAATACTTCCTTTTTCACCACAGGCCTCAGTGTGCTCCCAAATATCACGTTGCAGTTTCCATGAAAACAGTGTTAGCAAACTGTTCCATGAAGACTAAGGTGTAACTCTCTGAGATGAATTCACCCTTCAAATACTAAAGTATTTCCTTCGTCTGAGGTGTCTTCATAGCAATCCAAAATATTACTTCTCAGATGCCACAAAAAGAGTGCTAGAAAACGGCTCCACTAAATATATGTATGTCTGTGAGATGAATTCACACATCACAAAGAAGTTTCTCAGAAAGCTTCTTTCTCGTTTTAATTGGGGGATATTTCCTTGATCACCTTAAGCTTCATGTCACTAGGAAATAATCCATTGCAGATTTGAAGTAAACAGTGCTAACAAACTGATCAATGAAAAGAAAAATATAACTCTGTAAGGTGTATTCACACACCACAATGCATTTTCAGAGAAGGCTTCACTCCAGGTTTCCTCTGAGGATATTTCATTATTCACCAAGGGATTCAATGATATGTGAAATAGCGCTTTTGAGATTTCTCCAAAATAGTACTAGCAAACTCCTCCATGAAAGAGTGGTGTAACTTTTTGAGATGAATTCACGCATCATAAAGTAGTGTCTCAGAAGTCTTCTTTCTGGTTTTTATCTGAGGATATTTCCTTTGTCTGAGGAGCCTTCATAGCAATCCATAATATCGCTTCTCAGATTCCACAAAACACGGCTAGCAATTGGTTTCATGAAATACATGTGCAAATTTTGAGTTGAATTCACACATCACAAATAATATCTCAGAAAGCTTCTTTCTTTTTTCAGCTGAGGATATTTCTGGTCTCCAAGCACCACATTGTGTCTCATCGCATATTTTGCAAAAATACTGTTAGCAAGGTTCTCAATGAAAACAGTGATATAACCGTGTTAGCTGAATTCATCCATAACAATGCTGTTTCTTAGAAGGTTTCATTGCAGTTTTTATCTGAGGAAGTTTCATTTTTCACCATGGGATTCAATGATATCCAAGATATCACTTCTGAGATTCCCAAAAACCTTGCTACCAAACTCCTCCATGAAAGAGTGGTGTGACACTGTGAAATGAATTCACACATCACAAAGCAGTTTTGCAGAAAGCTTCATTCTGGTTTTTATCTGAGGATATATCCTTTGTCCTTATACTCTTCAAACCGATCCAAAATATCAGTTTTCAGAATCCACAAAAACAGTGATGGCAAACGGTTCCACGAAATAGTTGTGTAATTCTGAGATGAATTCACACATTACAAAGCAGTATCTCAGAAAGCTTCTTCCCGATTTTTATCTGAGGGTATTTTCTTTGTCCATATAGTCTTCACAGTGATCCCAAATATCCCTTCTCAGATTCCCCAAAAACAGTGGCTACAGACAGCTCCATGAAACGAAAGTGTAACTCTATGAGATGAATTCACACGTCAGATAGCAGTTTCTCAGAAACCTTCGTTCTAGTTTTCATCGGAGGATATTTCTTTTTTCACCATAGGCCTCAATGCTCTCCCAAATATCACTTTGCATATTCCCCCAAAACAATGTAAGCAAACTGCTTAATGGAGAAAAAAGTATATCGCTATGAGATGAATTCACACCTCACAAAGAACTTTCTCAGAAAGCTTCTTTCTTGTTTTTATCTGAGGATATTTTGTTTGTCACCGTAAGCTTCCTTGTGCTAAGGAATATCCCATTGCAGCTTTCAAGAAAACAGTGTTGGCAAACTGATCAATGAAAAGAAAAGTGTAACTTTATTAGTTGCATTCATGCATCACAATGCTGTTTCTCAGAACGCTTCTTTCCAGTTTTCATCTGAGGATCTATCCTTTTTCACTATTGCCCTCAATGGGCTCTGAAATATCACTTTGCAGGTTCTATGAAAACGGTGTTAACAAACTGATTCATGAAGAGAAAGGTGTAACTCTGTAGAATGAATTCACACATCACAAAGAAGTTTCTCACAAAACTTCTTTCTCGTGATTATCTGAGGATATTTCAATCTCAATGCACTCCTCTATATCTCATGGTAGATTCTGTGAAAACAGTTTTAGAAAACATCTCAATGAAAGCAATAGTGTTACTCTGTGAGGTGAATTCACCCACCACAAAGCAGTTTCTGGGAAGACTCCTCTCCAGGTTTTTTCTCAGGATATTTCCTTTTTCACCATGGCATTCAATTATATCCGAAATATCACCTCTGAGATTCCTAAAAAATAGTGCTGGCAAACTCCACCATGAATCAGTGGTGTTACTTTGTGAGATGAATTCATGCATTATAAAGCAATTTCTCAGAAAGCTTCTTGCTGGTTTTTATCTGAGGATATTTCCTTTTTCCAAGGAGTCTTCATAAGCGATCCAAAATATCAGGTCTCAAATTCTCAAAAACCCTGCTAGCAAACGGCTCCATGAAATACATCTGTAATTCTGTGAGATGATTTCACACATCACAAAGCAGTTTCTCAGAAAGCTTCTTTCTGGTTTTTATCTGAGGATATTTCCTTTAGCCGTATAGTCTTCAAAGAGATCTGAAACATTAGTTCTCAGATTCCACCAAAAAAGGGCTAGCAAACGGCTACATGATATACATGTGTAAGTCAGTGAGTTGAATTCACACATCACAAAGCAGTTTCTTCAAAAGCTTCTTTCTGTTTTCAGCTGAGGATATTTCTGGTCTCAAAACACCCCTATGTGTCTCCTTGCAGATTCTGGGAAACACTGTTAGCAAACTTCTCAGTGAAAACAATGATGTAACTTTGTGAGCTGAATTCATCCACAACAAAGCAGTTTCTGAGAAGGCTTCTCTGCAGTTTTTATCTGAGTGTAATGTAATGGGGAGCCGAGCAAGAAGACACAAATCAGATGAGAACAGAAGTAGCCTTTATTGAGCTCGTGGGCGAGGTCCACCTGTCCTGTAAGAGGAGGCCAAGGAAGTCGCACATGGGGCAGGTATCAGGGGCTTTTATAGTGAGAGGTAGGCGGGGTCTGTGGGTTTTGACTTCCTGAGTTAGGTTTTGATTTCTGAGGAATGATGTGTCCGGGAGTTTGAGGAGAGTGGGGTTTATTTTTGAGCTCAGGGTGTTTTTCGCACCCTGAAAGTCCTAGCAGGAAGTCCCAGTGGGCAAAATCTCGATAAGGGGCCCGCCATGTCAGGTGGTACTGCCATGTTGGGTCTAGGTCCCTGCCTAACATTTCGACCTCTTCCTATTAAGGAAAAACTTGTGACATGTTCATCTGGCTGCTTCCTGCTGGTGTAGGGCATCGTGGGGTTCTTCGGAGGTTGGTGTCCTGTATGGCCGAGTGAATGTTGCATTAGTAGTAAAGGTAGCCTCCATTGGTCTCAATCTAAGTAGATCAACAGGCATCATCTGTCTGATCATATGTGAAGTAAATGGCCGGGTGCCGCCAATTACAGGGCACACTGTTAAAGGAGGGGAAGTTAAAGGTTACTTGGCTTTGGAACCCCTGGGGCTGGCAGTCTATTGTGGCTATGGTAAGGGAGCTCATGCGATTCCCCTGGGTCCAGGTTTCCAAAAGGTAGAACCTCCACGGGAATGGATTTGTGGGGGGAGTTTGGGTGGGAGTCTCACCTAGACTCGGGAGGACTAGATGGCTGAGGAAGGTTAGGCAGAGGGTCGTTACCTTCACACGTGAGTTGTAACTTGGTAGGGGTAACAACCTGAGTGATCTAATTGGAATCATGCTGGGTGGGTACCTTTTTCAGCTGGAACAGGTGATACCAGGAAGGAAGACCAAGGAGCTTGGCAGTGGTAGGAGTGGTGAGGATTATGGTGTATGGTCCTTCCCACCATGGAGATAAGGCTCGGGGTTGCAGCTGCTTGACTGGTACCAGGTCTCCAGGTACTATGACGGCAGGACTCTCTAGGGTTGGGGAAGCAGAGCAGGGAGACACCGATCTGCGTGTTTTCTCAGAAGCTCATGAAGGAAGATTAAGTAGGGTAGGTAGGAGTCTAAGGGAGGGGAGAGGGCTGGCAGTTCCTGGAAGAGGAACGGGTGTCCATACAGCAGTTCAAAAGGGCTGAGCCCTGTGGGGGCCCACGGAGCTGCCCTGAGACCAGTGAGAGCCAAGGGAAGGAGAGTCACCCACGAGAGGCGGGTTTCTAGAGTGAGTTTGGTTAGATGTAGTTTAATAAGACCATTTGTGCATTCTACCTTTTCAGATGACTGTGGATGGTAGGGAATGTGGAGCTTCCAGGTAATCTGGAGTGCGGCTGCCACCTGCTGGGTGAGTTTAGAAATGAAGGCCGGACGGTTGTCTGGATGGTTTTGGGGAGACCAAACCTGAGGATGATGTGCTCTAGGAGGGTGGTGGGGATATGCAGTTTCTCAGGTGGTGGGGAAAGCATCAATCCATCCTGAGAACGTGTCAACCAGGTTTAGCAGGTAGTGGAATTTTTTTATATTGGGGCATGTTGGTAAAATCAAGTTGCCAATCTTCCCCTGGCTGGTGGCCCCTTAGCTGATGAGTGGGCCCTGCTTCCTGAGCCTGCCCTGGGGGTTAACAGCTGAACAGGTGGCACATTGCTGATGTACCTTCCTAATCTGGGCCTGCAGTGAGGGGAGGTGAAGGATGGGTTCCAGGAAGTTATACATAGCCTTAGGCCCTATGTGCAGAGAGCTGTGCATGTTGGTCAATATATGCACTGCCTGAGTCTGAGGGAACGCTATTCTGCTGTCAATGAATACCCATCCATCCTCGCTTTGGGTAGTGCTGGGATGGGCCATCAGGGTTTGAGGTTCCTGGGAAGAGTAGTCAGGGGAATAAGTGGGGGAAAGAAAGAATAAAGGTGCTGGGGTAGGGGAGGAAGTGAGGTGGTAGCCCGTGTGGTGGAGTCAGCTAGATTGTTACCCTGCAACACAGGGTCTTTATAATGCTGGTGGCTTTTACAGTGGATGATGGCTACCTCCTTGGGAGCCTGAAGAGCATCAAGTAACCTCTTTATAAGTGGTCCATTGACTACTGGCATACTTTTGGTGGTAAGAAACCCTTGCTCTTGCCAGAGAAGTGAGTGGATGTGTGAATAAGGTAGGCATATTTAGAGTCTTTGTAGATATTAACCCTCAGTCCCCTTCAGAGAGAAATAAGGCACGAGAAAGGGCAGTGAGTTCAGCCTTCCCGGAGGTGGTGCCTAAAGGCAAGGGCCTGGTTTTGGCCATCTGGGTTGCTGTTACGACAGCGTATGCTGCCTACCGACGGCCATTTGGGGTTAAGACAGAGCTCCCGTCCATGAACAGGGTACAGTCTGGGTGTTCTAATGGCTGTTCAGAAAGACCGAGGTGGACGGGCGGCAAGCTGGTGAGAACCTCTGGGCAGGAATGTGCAGGAGCAGAATCGCACTCTGGAGCGGGTAAAAGGGTAGCACGGTTTAGAGGGGGTGAGGTGGTGAGGGTGATGTGAGGGTTTTCAATGAATAGCAAGTGGAACTGTTGAAGCCGTAATGGATTGAGGTGGGTGAGAGACTTGTGTGTGATGAGATCTGACAGTCAGTGAGAAGAGTAGACCATAAGAGGATATCCTAGGGTGAGCTTAAGAGCCTCCTTGGTGAGTTCTGTGGCAGCAACCAGGGCTCACAGACAAGTTTGCCAGCCCTGGACCGTGGGATCTAACTGCTTGGAGAGATAGGCCATGGCCTGGTATGTGGATCCAACCTGCTGGGCTAGGAGGCCAGTAGCTACCTTTTGGCATTCCACAATGAATAAATGAAAAGGCCAAAGGGGATTGGCAAGAGAGAGAGCCAGGGCAGAAAGGAGACATTCCTGAAGCTTCTTGAAAGAATTGGCAATCAATGAGGGGTTGGACAGCAGTCCAGTGAGCGCTTCCTTGGCAGCCTGGTAGAGGGGCTTGGCTAGGACCCCGAAGTTGGGAATCCAATGCCTGAAATACCCTACCAGTCCCAGGAAAGACAACATCTCTTCTGCATCCTGAGGAGGCTGGAGAGCTTCAATGAGGCTTATTCTATCTGCCGTGAGGCTTTGTGTAGTGGGTGTGAGGAGTATGCCTAGCTAGGAGACAGAAGGGGTGCAAAATTGAGCCTTGGCCGGGGTAACCCAATAACTTCAGTCACCAAGAAAATTTAAAAGTGTAGCAGCAGGGGAGCTCTCCCAGGTGGGGCTACATAGCAATAAGTCATCTACATATTGCAATAGTGTGTGGTGGATGAGGGGACAGAGGCTAACATCCTGTGCCAGTGCCTGTCCAAAAAATGGGGCTATCTGAGAATCCTTGAGGCAGAACAGTCCAAGTCAGCTGGGACGAAATATGAGTGTCTGTAACTTCCCACGTAAAGGGATATGTCACTTTTCAGATTCCACGAAAAGTGTTAGGGAACTGCTTCATGAAGAGGAAGGTGTAACTCTGTGAGATGAATTCACACATCACAAAGCAGTTTCTCAGAAAGCTTCTTTCTCGTTTTTTTCGGAGGATATATCCTTTGTCACAGTAAACTTCATGGTGCTAAGAAATAGTTCATTGCAGATTTCAAGAAAACAGTGTTTGCAAACTGATCAATGAAAAGAACAGTGTAACTCTGTGAGTTGCATTTACTCAACACAATGCAGTTTCTCAGAACGCTTCTTTCCAGTTTTCATCTGAGGATATATCCTTTTTCACCATAGTGCTCAACACACTCCCAAATATCACTTATCAGAATCCACGAAAATAGTTTTATCACACTGCTTCATGAAGAGAAATGTGTAACTCTGTGAGACGAATTCACACATCACAAAGAAGTTTCTCAGAAAGTTTCTTTCTAGTTTTTATCTGAGGATATTTCAGTTCTCAATGCACTCCTGCATATCTCATTGCAGGTTCTGTGAAAACAGTGTTAGCAAACATCTCAATGAAAGCAATAGTGTAACTCTGTGAGGTGAATTCACACGCAACAAAGCACTTTCTAAGAAGGGTTCTCTCCAGATTTTATCAGAAGATAATTCATTGTTCACCATGTGATTCAATGTTATCGAAAATATCACTTCTGAGATTCCTCAAAAATAGTGGTAGAAAACTCCTCCATGAAAGAGTGGCGTAGCTGGGCGTGGTGGCTCAAGCCTGTAATCCCAGCACTTTGGAAGGCTGAGACGGGTGGATCACGAGGTCAGGAGATTGAGACCATCCTGACTAACACAGTGAAACCCAGTCTCTACTAAAAATACAACAAACTAGCCAGGTGAGGTGGCGGGCACCTTTAGTCCCAGCTACTCCGGAGGCTGAGGCAGGAGAATGGGATGTACCCGGTAGGCGGAGCTTGCAGTGAGCTGAGATCTGGCCACTGCACTCCAGCCCCAGGCAACAGAGCAAGACTCCATTCAAAAAAAAAAAAAAAAAAAGAGTGGCATAACATTGTGAGATGAATTCACGCATCATAAAGCAGTTTCTCAGAAAGCTTCTTTCTCGTTTTTATCAGAGGATATTTCCTTTGTTTCTGTAAGCTTCATTGCACTAAGAAATATCTCCTTGCAGATTTCAAGAAAACAGTGTTTTCAAACTGATCAATGAAAAGAAAACTGTAACTCTGTGTGTTGCATTCACACATCACAATACAGTTTCTCAGAATGCTTCTTTCCGGTTTTCATCTGAGGATATATCCTTTTCCCCCATAGCCCTCAATGTGCTCCCAAATATCACTTTGTAGATTCCACAAAAACAGTGTTAGCAAACTGCTTCATGAAGGGAAAGGTGTAACTCTTTGAGATGAGTTCACACATCACAAAGAAGTCTCTCAGAAAGCTTCTTTCTCGCTTTTATCTGACGATATTTCAGTTCTAAATGCACTCCCATATATCTCATTGCAGATTCTGTGAAATCAGTGTTAGCAAATACCTCAATGAAAGCAAAAGTGTAACTCTGGGAGGTAAATTAACACACCACAAAGCAATTTCTGAGAAGGGTTCTCTCCAGATTTTATGTGAGAACATTTCATTGTGCACCATGTGATTCAATGATATCCAAAACATCACTTCTGAGATTGCTCAAAAATAGTGGTAGCAAACTCCTCCATGAATGAGTGGTGTAGCTTTGTGAGATGAATTCACGCATCATAAAGCAGTTTCTCAGAAAGCTTCTTTTTGGTTTTTATCTGAGGATATTTCCTGTGTTGGAGGAATTTTCAAAACGATCCAAAATATCACTTCCGAGATTCCACAGAAACAGTGCTAGCAAAATAGCTCCATGAAATACATGTGTAACTTTCTGAGATGAATTCACACATCACAAAGCAGTTTCTCAGAAAGTTGCATTCCAGTTTTTATCTGAGAATATTTCCTTTAGTGGTATAGTCTTCAAAGCTATCCGCAATATTAGTTCTCAGATTTTTCAAAACAGGGCTAGCAAACAGCTCCATGAACTACAGGTGTAATTATGTGAGTTGAATTCACACATCAAAAAGCAATTTCTCAGAAAGCTTCTTTTCAAGTTTCATCTGAGGATATTTCGTTTTCACCACAGACGTCGATGCACTCCCAAATATCACTTTGAAGAACACACGAAAAGAGTGGTAGCAAACTGCTTTATAAAGACTAAGGTGTAACCCTGTGAGATGAATTAAACCGTCACAAAGAAGTTTTTCAGAAAGCTCCTTTCACGTTTTTAATTGAGGATATTTCCTTTTTCAGCGCAGGCCTCAATGCGATCAAAATATCCCTTCTCAGAGTCCCCAAAGACAGTGGTAACAGACTACTCCATGAATGGAAAGTGTAACTCTGTGAGATGAATTTACACATCAGATAGCAATTCCTCAGAAAGCTTCTTTCTAGTTTTCATCTGAGGATATTTCCTTCTTCACCATAGGCCTCAATGTGCTCCCACGTACTACTTTGCCGATTCCACGAGCACAGTGTTAGTAAACTGCTTCATGGAGAGAAAAGTGTAACTCTGAGAGATGAATTCACACATCACAAAGCACTTCCTCAGAAAGCTTCTCTCCAGTTTTTATCTGAGGATATTTCCTTTGTCTTCCTAAGTTACATTGCATTAAGAAATATTCCATTGCAGATTTCAAGAAAACAGTGTTGGCAAACTGATCGATGAAAAGAAAAGTGTAACTCTGTGAGTTGCATTCACACATCACATTGCAGTTTTTCAGAACGCTTCTTTCCAGTTTTCATCTGAGGATATATTCTTTTTCACCATAGCCCTCAATGGGCTCCCAAATATCACTTTGCAGATTTCTCGAAAACAGTGTTAGCAAACTGCTTCATGAAGAGAAAGGTGTAACTCCATGAGATCAATTCACACATCACAGAGCAGATTCTCTGAAGCTTTCATTCTGGTTTTTATCTGAGGATATTTCCCTTGGCTGTATAGTCTTCAAAGCAATCCAAAATATCAGTCCTCAGATTCCACATAAACAGGGCTAGTAAACGCCTCCATGTAATACAGGTGTAACTCAGTGAGTTGAATTCACACACCACAAAGCAGTTTCTCAGAAAGCTTCTTTCTTTTTTCAGCTGGGGATATTTCTGGTCTCAAAGCACCCCCATGTGTCTCATTGCAGATTCTGCGAAAAAACTGTTAGCAAACTTCCCAATGAAAACAAAGATGTCACTCTGTGATCTGAATTCACTCACAACAAAGCAGTTTCTGAGAAGGCTTCATTGCAGTTTTTAACTGAGGATAGTTCATTTTTCACCATGGGATTCATCGATATCCAAGATATCACTTCTGAGATTCCACAAAAACAGTGCTAGCAAACACCTTCATGAAACAGTGGTGAAACTCTCTGAAATGAATTCACATATCACAAAGTAGTTTCGCAGAAAGCTTCATTCTGTTTTTTCTCTGAGGATATTTCCTTTGTCTTTATACTCTTTAAACCGATCTGAAATTTCAGTTCTCAGAATCCACAAAAACAGTGTTACCAAACGGCTCCACAAAATACATGTGTAACTCTGTGAGTTGCATTCTCACATCACAATGCAGTTTCTCAGAATGCTTCTTTCCAGTTTTCATCTGAGAATACATCCTTTTTCACCATAGCCCTCAATGTGCTACCAAATATCACTTTGCAGATGCCACGAAAACTGTGTTAGCAAACTGCTTCATGAAGAGAAAGGTGTAAGTCTGTCAAATGAATTCACACATCACAAGGAAGGTTCTCAAAAGCTTCTTTCTCGTTTTTACCTGAGGATATTTCAGTTCTCAAAGCACTCCCATATATATCATTGCAGATACTGTGAAACCAGTGTTATTAAACATCTCAATGAAAGCAGTAGTGTAACTCTGCGAGGTGAATTCACACACTACAAAGTAGTTTCAGAGAATGCTTCTCTCCATTTTTTGTCTGAGTATATTTCATTATTCACCATTGGATTCAATGATATCCAAGATATCTCTTCTGAGATTCCACAAAAACAGTGCTAGCAAACTCCTCCATGAAAGAGTGGTGTAATTCTGTAAAATGAATACACACATTACAAAGTAGTTACTCAGAAAGCTTCTTTCTGGTTTTTATCTGACAACATTTCCTTTGTCCTTATACTCTACAAACCAATTCGAAATATCAGTTCTCAGAATCCAGAAAATCAGTGCTAGCAAGCGGCTCCACGAAATAGTGGTGTAACTCTGTTAGATGAATTCACACATCACAAAGCAGTTTCTCAGAAAGCTTCTTTCTGATTTTTATGTGAGGATATTTCCTTTGTCCCTATGGTCTTCATAGTGATCCAAAATATCCCTTCTCAGATTCCCCAAAAACAGTGGTCAAAGACTGCTCCATGAAATGAAAGTGTAACTCTATGAGATGAATTCACACATCACAAGTCAGTTTCTCACAAAGCTTCTTTCTACTTTTTATCTGAGGACGTTTCCTTTTTCACCATAGGCCTAAATGCTCTCTGAAAGATCAGTTTGCAGATTCCACGAAAACAGTGTTAGCAAACTGCTTCATGGAGAGAAAAGTGTAATTCTGTGAGATAAATTCACACATCACAGAGCAGTTTCTCAAAAAGCTTCTTTCTCATTTTTATCTCTGGTTATTTCCTTTGTCTCTGTAAGTTTCAGTGCGCTAAGAGATATAACATTGCAGATTTCAAGAAAACAGTGTTTGCAAACTGATCAATGAAAGGGAAAGTATAACTCTGTGAGTTTCATTTACTCAACACAATGCAGTTTCTCAGAACGCTTCTTTCCAGTTTTCATCTGAGGATATATCCTTTTTCACCATAGTCCTCAATGCGCTCCCAAATATCACATTTCAGATTCCACGAAACAGTGTTAGCAAACTGCTTCATGAAGAGAAAGGTGTAATTCTGTGAGATGAATTCACACATCACAAATAAGTTTCTCAGAAAGCTTCTTTCTCCTTTTTATCTGAGGATATTTCAGTTCTCAATGCACTCCCGTATATCTCATTGTTAGTTCTGTGAAAACAGTGTTAACAAACTTCTCAATGATAGCTGTAATGTACCTCTGTGAAGTGAATTCACACACCACAAAGCAGTTTCTGAAAACACTTCTCTCCAGGTTTTATCTGAGGATATTTCATTATTCACAATGGGATTCAATGATATCCAAAATATCACTTCTGAGATGCCTCAAAAATAGTGCCAGCAAACTTCTCCATGAAAGCGTGTTGTAACTTTGTTAGATGAATTCACGCATCATAAAGCAGTTTCTCAGAAAGCTTCTTTCTGGTTTTTATCTGAGGATAATTCCTTTGTCCCAGGCATCCTTATAGAGATCCGAAAGATAACCTCTCAGATTCCACTAAAACAGTGCTAGCAAACAGCTTCACGAAATACATGTGTAACTCTGTGAGATGAATTCACTCATCACACAGCAGTTTCTCAGAAAGCTTCATTCTGGTTTTTGTCTGAGGATAGTTCCTTTGATCGTATAATCTTCAAAGGAATCCGAAATATCAGTTCTCAGATTCCACAAATACAGGGCCAGCAAACGGTTCCATGAAATACAGGTGTATCTCAGTGAGTTGAACTCACACATCAGAAAGCAATTTCTCAGAAAGCTTCCTTATAATTTTCATCTGAGGATATTTCCTTTTTCACAACAGGCTGCAATATGCTCTCAAATATCACTTAGCAGATTCCACCAAAACAGTGTTAGCAGACTGCTTCATGAAGACTAAGGTGTAACTCTGTGAGATGAATTCATACATCACAAAACAGTTTCTCAGAAAGTTTCTTTCTGATTTTTATCTGAGTATATTTCCTTTGTCACCATTGGCCTTAATGCATTCTCAAATATTACTTTTCAGACTCCAAGAAAACAATGTTAGCAAACTGCTCAATGAAAAGTATGGTGTAATTGTGTGAGATGAAATCACATATCACAAAAGAGTTTCTCATAAAGCTTCCTTCTATTTTTTATCTGAAGATATTTAAGTTGTCACCTTAGGCCTCAATGCACTTCCAAGTATCCCACTGCAGATTTCATGAAAACAGTGCTGTCAAACTGCTACATGAATAGAAACGTGTAACTCTGTGAGATGATTTCAAGCACCACGAAGAAGTTCTCAGAAAGCTTCTTTCTAGTTTTTATCAGAGGATATTTCCTTTGTCATCACAGGCTTAATTGTGATCTAATGTATCCCTTCTCAGATTCCCCAAAACCAGTGCTACCAAGCTGCTCCAGGAAGAGAATCCTGAAACTCTGTGAGATGAATTAACACAACACAAAGTGGTTTCTCAGAAAGGGTCTTTCTAGTTGCTATCTGGGGATATTTGCATTTTCACCATAGGCTTCAATGCGCTTTGAATATCCTACTGCCGATTCCAGGAAAACTGTGTTAGCTAACTGCTCCATGAAAATACTGCTGTAACTCTTTGAGATGCATTCACACATTACAAAGCAGTTTCTCAGAAAACTTCTTCCTAGTTTTTATGTGAGGATATTTCCTTTGTCACCACAGTCTTCAAAGTGTTCCAAAATATCCCTTCACAGACTCCCTAAAAATAGTGCTACCAAACTGCTCCATGAAAAGAATCATGTAATGCAGGGAGATGAATTTACACATCACAAAAGTGTTTCTCAGAAAGCTTCTTCCTAGTTTTTATTAGTGAATATTTACTTTTTCACCATAGGCCTCAAAGCGATCCCGAATATCCCATTGCAGATTCCAAGATAAACGTTTTAACAAATGGTACAATGAAAAGAACTGTGTAACTATGTGAGACAAATTCACACATCACAAAGCGGTTTCTCAGAAAGTTTCTTTCTACTTTTTTTCTGAGGATTATTCCTTTGTCACCATAGGCCTCAATGCACTCTCAAATATCCCTTTGCAGTTTCCACCAGAACAATGTTAGCAAACTGCTCCATGAATAGCATCGTGTAACTCTGTGACATGACTTCACAAATCACAAAGAAGTTTCTCAGAAAGCTTCTTTCTAGTTTTTATCAGAGGATATTTCCTTTGTTACCATAGGCTTCAATGCACTCCCAAATATCCCATTGCAGATAGCAAGAAAACAGTGTTAGCAAGCTGCTCAGTGAAAAGGATGGTGTAATGCTGTGAGATGAACTCACACATCACAAAGCAATTTCTCAGAAAGCCTCTTTTTCATTTTCATCTGAGGTTATTTCCCTTTTCAACATAGGCTTCAAGTCGCTCCCATAGATACTGTTGCAGATTCCACGAGAACTTTGTTAGAAAACTACTCCATGAAAAGAAATGTGTACCTGTGAGAGAAGAATTCACACATAACAAACCAGTTTCTCAGAAATCCTCTTTCTAGTTTTTATCTGAGGATAAAAACCTGCGATATAAGCCTTTGTCACCATAGGCTTCAATGAGCTACCAAATATCCTCTTGCAGATTCCACAAAAACGGTGTTAGGAAACTTCAACATGAAAAGATATGTGTAACTATGTTAGATGAATTCAATAATGACAAAGAAATTTCCCAGAAAGCTTCTTTCTTTTTTTAACTGAGGATATTTTCTTTGTCACCATACGTTTAAAAGAGCTCCCAAATATTCCATTGCAGATCCCAAGAAAACAGTGTCAGGAAACTGCTCAATGAAGAGAACAAAGAATGTTTGTGACATGAATTCACACATCACAAAGGAATTTCTCAGAAAGCTTCTTTTTAGTTTTCATGGAAGGATATATACTTTGTCAACATAGTCTTCAATGCATTCCAAAATATCCCTCTCAGATTCCCCAAAAAGTGTGCTACCAAACTGTTCCATGAAAATAATTGTGTAAGTCAGTGAGATGAATTCACACATCACAAAGGTATTTCTCAGAAAGCTTCTTTCTAGTATTATTCAGAGAATATTTCCTTTCTCAACATAGGCCTCAAAGTGATCCTGAATATCCCACTGTAGATTCCAAGAAAAACATGTTAGCAAACTGCTCAATGAAAAGAATGGTGTAACGGTGTGCAATGAATTCACACACCACAAAGCAGTTCCCCAGAAAGTTTCTTTCTAGTTTTTATCTGATGATATTTCCTTTGTCTCCATAGGCCTCAATGGACTCTCAAATATCCCTTTGCAGATTCCATGAAAACAACGTTAGCACACTGCTCCATAAATAGAAACGTGTAACTCTGGGAGATGATTTCACACATCACAAAGAAGTTTCTCAGAGAGCTTCTTTCTAGTATTTATCGGAGCATATTTCCCTGTCACCATAAGCTTCATTGTGATCCAAAATATCCCTTCTCGTATTCCCCAAAAGCCCTTCTACCAAACTGCTCCATGAAGAGAATCCTGTAACTTTGTGAGATGATTTCACACATCACAAAGCAGTTTCTCCGAAAACTTCTTTCTAGTTGTTATCTGAGGATATTTCCTTTGTCACTGTAGGCTTCAATGCGCTCCCAGTATCCTACTGCAGATTCCAGGAAAATAGTGTTAGCAAACTGCTCAATGGAAATAATGCTGTAACACTTTGAAATGCATTCACACATCACAAAGCAGTTTCTCAGAAAGCTTATTTCTAGTATTCATAGGAGGATATTTCCTTTTTCACAATAGGCATAATACGCTCCCAAATTTCCTCTTACAGATTCCACGAAAACAGTGTTAGCAAACTGCTCCTTGAAATGACAGGTGTATCTCTGTGAGATGAATTCACACATTACGAAGAAGTTTCACACAGGGTTTCTTTTTAGTTTTTATCTGAGGATATTCCCTTTGTCACCATATGCTTCAAATAGCTCCCAAATATTCCATTGTAGATCTCAATAAAAAAGTGTTAGTAAACTGATCAATGAAAAGAACAATGTAAGTTTGTGAGATGAATTCACACATCACAAAGCAGTTTCTCAGAAAGCTTCTTTGTCGTGTTTATGGGAGGATATTTCCTTTGTCACCATATTCTTCAATGCAATCCAAAATATCCCTTGTCAGATTCCTCAAAAAGAGTGCTACCAAACTGCACCATGAAAAGAATCGTCTAAGTCAGTCAGATGAATTAATACATCACAAAGCTGTTTCTCATAAAGCTTCTTTCTAGTTTTAATCTGAGAATGTTTCCTTTCTCACCATACGCCTCAAAATGATCCAGAGTATCCCATTGCAGATTCCAAGAAAAACATGTTAGCAATCTGTTCAATGAAAATAATGGTGTAACCTTGTGAGATGAATTCACACATCACAAAACAGTTCCTCAGAAAGTTTCTTTCTAGTTTTTATCTGATGATATTTCCTTTGTCACCATAGGCCTCAATGCACTCGCATATATCCCTTTGCAGATTACATGAAAACAATGTTAGCACACTGCTCCATGATTAGAAACATGTAATTCTGTGAGATGATTTCACACATCAGAAAGAAGTTTCTCAGAAAGCTTCTTTCTAGTTTTTATCAGAGGATTTTCCCTTGTCACCATAGGCTTCATTGTGATCCAAAGTATCCCTTCTTAGATTACCCCAAAGCAGTGCTACCAAACTGCTCCATGAAGAGAATCCTGACAGCTCTCTGACAGCTTTGATGACAGTGGTGGATCTCCCAGCACAAAGGTAGAGATCTAAGAACAGACTGTCTGCTCAAGTGGGTCCCTGACCCCTGAGTAGCCTAACTGGGAGACAACCCCACTAGGTTCAGACTAACACCTCACACCTCACACGGCGGAGTACACCCCTGAGATGAAGCTTCCAGTGCAAGAATCAGACAGCAGCACTCACTGTGCAACAATATTCTACCTTCTGCAGCCTCTGTTGCTGATACCCAGGCAAACTGGGTCTGGAGTGGACCTCAAGCAATCTCCAACAGACCTACAACTGAGGGTCCTGACAGTTAGAAGGAAAATTAACAAACAGAAAGTACACCCACACCAAAACCCCATCAGTACGTCACCAGCATCAAAGACCAAAGGCAGGTAAAACCACAAAGATGGGGAAAAAGCAGGGCAGAAAAGCTGGAAATTCAAAAAATAAGAGCGCATCTCTCCCTCCAATGGAACGCAGCTCATCAACAGCAACGGATCAAAGCTGTATGGAGAATGACTTTGATGAGTTGAGAGGAGAAGGCTTCAGATGATCAAACTTCTCAGAGCTAAAGGAGGAACTATGTACCCAGCACAAAGAACTAAAAATCTTGTAAAACGAATGAAAGAATGGATAACTAGAATAATCAATGGAGAAAAGGCCATAAACGAACTGACAGAGATAAAAACCATGACACAAGAAACACGGGAGAAATGCACAAGCTTCAGTAACAGATTCGATCAACTGGAAGAAAGACTATCAATGATTGAAGATCAAATGAATGAAATGAAGTGAGAAGAGAAGTCTAGAGGAAAAAAAAAAAGTAATGAACAAAGACTCCAAGAAATATGGGATTATGTGAAAAGATCAAATCTACATCTGATTGCTGTGCCTGAAAGTGGGGGGGAAAAAGGAACCAAGTTGGAAAGCACTCTGCAAGATATCATCCAGGAGAACTTCTCAAACCTAGTAAGGCAGGCCAACATTCAAAAACAGGAAATATAAAGAACACCACAATGATACTCCTCGAGAAGTGCAACTCCAAGACAAATAATTGTCAGATTCAGCAAAGTTGAAATGAAGGAAAAAATGTTAAGGGCAGCCAGAGAGAAAGGTCGGGTTACCCACAAAGGGAAGCTCATCAGACTAACAGCAGATGTCCCAGCAGAAACTCTACAAGCCAGAAGAAAGTGGGGGCCAATATTCAACATCCTTAAAGAAAAGAATTTTAAACCCAGAATTTCATATCCAGACAAACTAAGCTTCATAAGTGAAGGAGAAATAAAATCCTTTACAGACAAGCAAATGCTTAGAGATTTTGTCACCACCAGAAATTGCATCAACTAACGAGCAAAATAACCAGCTAATATCACAATGACAGGATCAAGTTCACACATAAAAATATTAAACGTAAATATAAATGGACTAAATGGTCCAATTAGAAGACACAGACTGGCAAATTAGATAAAAATTCAAGACCCATCACTCTGCTGTATTCAGGAGACCCATCTCACATGCAGAGACACACATAGGCCCAAAATAAAGGGATGGAGGAAGATCTACCAAGCTAATGAAGAAAAGAAAAAAGCAGCGGTTGCAATCCTAGTCTCTGATAAAACAGACTTTAA
>NW_012119310.1:300760-301199 GCF_000951035.1 Colobus angolensis palliatus | reverse complement strand
TGTTTATGACAAATCCACAGCCAATATCATACTGAATGGGCAAAAACTGGAGCATTCCCTTTGAAAGCTGTCACAAGACAGGGATGCCCTCTCTTACCACTCCTTATCAAATTAGTGTTGGAATTTCTGGCTAAAGCAATAAGGAAAGAGAAAGAATTAAAGGACATTCAGTTAGGAAAAGAAGAAGCCAAATTGACACTGTTTAGAGATGATCTGAATACATATTTAGAAAACCCCATGGTCTCAGCCCAAAATGTCCTTAAGTTGATAAACAACTTCAGCAAAGTCTGAGAAAACAAAATTAATATGCAAAAATCATAAGCATTCTTATACAAAAGTAACAGACAGAGAGCCAAATCATGAATGAACTTCCATTCACAATTGCTTCAAAGAGAATAAAATACCTAGGAATCCAAATTACAAGGGATGTAAAGGACCT
>NW_012119310.1:295386-295679 GCF_000951035.1 Colobus angolensis palliatus | reverse complement strand
ATGAAGAGAATACTGTAACTCTGTGAGATGAATTCACACATCACAAAGCAGTTTTTCAGAAAGCTTCTTTCTAGTTTTTATTGGAGGATATTTTCTTTCTCACTGTAGGCATCAATATGCTCCCAATATCCTACTGCCAATTCCAGGAAAACAGTGTTAGCAAGCTCCATGAAAATAATGGTGTAACTCCTTGAGACGCATTCACCCCTCACAAAGCAGTTTCTCAGAAAGCTTCTTTCTAATTTCCATGGGAAGATATTTCCTTTCTCACAATAGGCATAATATGCTCCCAA
>NW_012119310.1:292037-294676 GCF_000951035.1 Colobus angolensis palliatus | reverse complement strand
GGTTTCTCAGAAAGCTTCTTTCTAGTATTTATATAAGGATATTTCCTTTGCCACCATGAGCTTCAATCTGCACTTCAAATATCACATTGCAGATTCCAAGAAAAAGTGTTAGCAAATTGTTCAGTAAAAAGAACAGTGTAACTGTGTGAGATGATTTCACACACCACAAAGCAATTTATCAGAAAGTCTCTTTTTTGTTTTTATCTGAGGATATTTCCCTTGTCATCATAGGCTTCACAGCACTCCCATAGATCCTGTTGCAGATTCCATGAGACCGTTGCTAGCAAACTACTCCATGAATCGGAATGTTTAACTCTGTGAGATAAATTAATACATCACAAACCAGTTTCTCAGAAAGCTTCTTTCTAGTTTTTAAATGAGGATATTTTCTTTGTCACCGTGAGCTTCAATGCACTCCCAAATATCCCATTGCAGATAACAAGAAAACAGTGTTAGGAAACTGCTCAATGAAAAGAACAGTGGCACTCTGTGACACAAATTCACACATCACAAATCAGTTTCTCAGACAACTTCTTTCTAGTTTTTATCTGAGAATAGTTCCTTTATTATCTGAATAGTCCTCAATGTCCTGGTGAATACACCTTCACAGATTCCACAAAAATAGTGTCAGAAAACTGCTCAATGAAAAGAAAGTTGTAGATGTGGGAGATGAATTCACACATCACAAAGCAGTTGCCCAGAAAGCTTCTTTTTGCTTTTAACCTGATCATATTTCACTTATCACTGTAGGCTTCAATGTGCACCGAAATATCCTATTATGGATCCCACAAAAACGGTGTTAGGAAACTTCAACACAAAAAGAAATGTGTAACTCTGTGAGATGAATTCACTCATGATAAAGAATTTTCTGAGAAAACTTCTTTCTTGTTTTTAACTGAGGACACTTCCTTTGTCACCAGAGGCTTCAAATTGAGCCCAAATATTACATTGCAGGTCCCAAGAAAACAGTGTTAGCAAACTGCTCAATGAAAAGAACAATGCAACTCTGTGTGAGATGAATTCACACATCACAAAGCAGTTTCTCAGAAAGTTTCTTTCTAGTGATTATGGAAGGATATTTCCCTTGTCACTATAGTCTTCAATGCGATCCAAAATATCCCTTCTCAGATTGTGAAAAAGAGTGCTACCAAACTGCTCCATGAAAAGAATCATGTAACTCACTGAGATGAATTCACACATCACAAAGCTGTTTCTCAGAAAGCCCCTTTCTAGATTTTATCAGAGAATGTTTCCTTTTTCACCATAGGCCTCAAAGCGAACAAGATATCCCATTGCAGATTCCAAGAAAAACGTGTTAATAAATGGCTCAGTGAAAAGAATGGTGTAACTGTGTGAGATGAATTCACACATCACAAAGCAGCTCCTCAGAAAGCGTCTTACTAGTTTTTATCTGAGGATATTTCCTTTGTCACCATAGGCCTCAATGTACTCTCAAATATCCCTTTGCAGATTTCATGAAAACAATGTTAGCATACTGCCCCATGAATAGAAACGTGTAACTCTGTGAGACGATTTTACACACCACAAAGAAGTTTCTCAGAAAAGTTCTTTCTGGTTTTTATTGGAGGATATTTCCTTTGTCACCATAGGCTTCATTGCAATCCAAAATATCCCTTCTCAGTTTCCCCAAAAGCCATGCTACCAAACAGCTCCATGAAGAGAATCCTGTAACTCTGTGAGATGAATTCTCCCACCACAAAGCAGTATCTCAGAAAGCTTCTTTCTAGTTGCTATTTGAGGATAATTCCTCTGTCACTCCAGGCTTCAATGTGCTCCCAATATCCTATTGCCAATTCCAGGAAAACAGTATTAGCAAACTTCTCCATAAAAATAATGGTGTAACCCTTTGAGATACATTCACACATCATAAAGCAGTTTCTCAGAAAGCCTCTTTTTAGTTTTCCTCGGAGGATATTTCCTTTCTCACAATAGGTGTAACATGCTCCCAAATTTCCTCTTGCAGATTTCATGAAAACAGTCTTAGCAAACTGCTCTGTGAAAAGACAGGTGTACCTCAGTGAGATGAATTCACACATTACAAAGAAGTTTCTCAGACGGCTTCTTTCTAGTTTTTCTCTGAGGATATTTCCTTTTTCACCATATTCTTCAATGTGCTCTCAAACATCCCATTGCAGATTGCAAAAAACAGTGTTCACAAACTGCTTAATGAAAAGAACAGTGTAACTCCGTGAGATGAATTGACACATCACAAGTCAATTATTCAGAAAGCCTGTTTTTGGTTTTTATCAGAGGATATTTCCCTTGTCATCATAGGCTTCAAGGCGCTCCCATAGATCCTGTTGCAGATTACATGAGAACGTTGTTAGCCAACTACTCCATGAAAAAAATGTGTACCTCTGTGAGATGAATTCATACATCACAAACCAGTTTCTCAGAAAGCTTCTTTTTTTTAATTTTTTATTTATTTTTATTATACTTTAAGTTCTAGGGTACATGTGCATAGCGTGCAGATTTGCTACACATGTATACTTGCGCCATGTTGGTGTGCTGCACCCATCAACTTGTCAGCACCCATCAATTCGTCATTTATATCAGGTATAACTCCCAATGCAATCCCTCCCCCCTCCCCCCTCCACATGGTAGGCCCCGATGTGTGA
>NW_012119310.1:285382-286417 GCF_000951035.1 Colobus angolensis palliatus | reverse complement strand
AGTTTTTATATGAGGATATTCCCTTTGTCACCATGAGCTTCAATGTGCTCCCATATATCCTATTGCAGATCCCAAGAAAACAGTGTTAGGAAACTCTGAATGAAAACAACAGTGTAACTCTGTGACACGATTTCACACATCACAAAGCTGTTTCTCAGACAGCTTCTTTCTAGTTTTAATCTAAGGATATCTCCTTTTTCACCTGAATAGGTCTCAACATATTCGCAAATATAAATTTGCAAATTACACAAAAATAGTGTTAGCAACATGCTCAATGAAAAGAAATGTGTAACTGTGGGAGATGAATTCACACCACAAAGCAGTTTCCCAGAAAGCTTCTTTTTGCTTTTTACCTGATCATATTTCCCTTGCCACCATAGGCTTCAATGTGTACCCAAATATCCTATTGCAGATTCCACAGAAACGGTGTTAGGAAACTTCAACACGAAAAGAAATGTGTAACTCTGTGAGATGTATTCATACATGACAAAGGAGTTTCTCAGAAGCTTCTCTCTTGTTTTTAACTGAGGATATTACCTTTGTCACCATACACTTCAAAGGGCTCCCAAATATTCCATTGCAGATCCAAGAACACAGTGTTAGCAAACGGCTCAATGAAAAGAACAACGTAACTTTGTGAGATGAATTCACACATAATAAAGCAGTTTCTCAGAAAACTTCTTTCTCACGTTTATGGGAGGATATTTCCTTTGTTACCATAGTCTTCAATGCTATCCAAAATATCCCTTCTCAGCTTCCCGAAAAAGAGTGCTACCAAACTGCTCCATGGAAAGAATCATGTAACTCACTGAGATGAATTCACACATCACAAAGCTGTTTCTCAGAAAGCCCCTTTGTAGTTTTTATCAGAGAGTATTTCCTTTTTAACCATAGGTCTCAAAGCGGTCCCAAATATCCCATTGCAGATTCCAAGAATAACGTGTTAACAAACTGCTCAATGAAAAGAATGGTGTGACTGTGTGAGATGAATTCACACATCACAAAGCAATTTCTGATAAAACTCTTTTTGATTTT
>NW_012119310.1:280137-285332 GCF_000951035.1 Colobus angolensis palliatus | reverse complement strand
GAATATTTCCCTTGTCATCCTAGGTTTTAGGCACTCCGATAGATTCTGTTGCATATTTCACGAGAACATTGTTAGCAAACTACTCCATGAAAAGAAAGTGTAACTCTGTGAGATGAATTCATACATCACAAACAAGTTTCTCAGAAAGTTTATTTCTAGATTTTATTTGAGGATGTTTCCATTGTCACTGTGAGCTTCACGGTGCTCCAAAATATCCCATTGCAGATCCCAAGAAAACAGTGTTAGCAAACTGCTTAATGAAAAGAACAGTGTAACTCTATGACATGATTTCACACTTCACAAAGCAGTTTCTCAGACAGCTTCCATCTAGTTTCCATCTGAGGATAGTTCCCTTTACACCTGAATAGGCCTCAATGCGCTTGCCTATATACCTTCACAGATTCCACAAAAATAGTGTTAGCAAACTGCTCAATGAAAAGCAAGTTGTAACTCTGTGAGACGAATTCACTCAGGACAAAGAAGTTTCTCAAAAACTTCTTTCTTGTTTTTAACTGAGGATATTATTTTTGTCATCATATGCTTCAAAGCACTCCCAATATTCCACTGCAGATCCCAAGAAAACAGTGTTAGCAAACTGCTCAATGAAAAGAACAATGTAACTTTGTGTGAGATGAATTCACACATCACAAAGCACTTTCTCAGAAAGCTTCTTTCTCGTTTTTATGTGAGGATATTTCTTTGTCACCATGGTCTTCAATGCGATCCAAAATATCCCTTCTCAGCTTCCCAAAAAAGAATGCCACCCAACTGCTCCATGAAAAGAATCATGTAACCCATTGAAGTGAATTCACACATCACAAAGGTGTTTCTCAGAAAGATTCTTTCTAGTTTTAATCTGAGAATATTTCCTTTTTCACCATAGACCTCAAAGTGATCCCGAATATCCCATTGCAGCATCCATGAAAAACGTGTTAACAAACTGCTCAATAAAAAGAATGGTGTAACTCTGTGAGATGAATTCACATATCACAAGGCAGTTTCTCAGAAAGTTTCTTTCTAGTTTTTATCTGAGGATATTTCCTTCATCACCGTAGGCCTCAATGCACTATCAAATATCCATTTGCAGATTCCAGGAAAACAATGTTACCTAACTGCTCCATGAATAGAAACTTGTAACTCTGTGAGATGATTTCACACATCGCAAAGAAGTTTCTCAGAAAGTTTCTTTCTATTATTTATCAGAGAATATTTCCTTTGTCACCATAGGCCTCAACGCGATCTCAAACATCCCATTGCAGATTCAAAGAAAAACGTGTTAACAAACTGCTCAATGAAAAGAATGGTGTAACTCTGTGAGATGAATTCACACATCATAAAGCAGTTTACCAGAAAGCTTCTTTCAAATGTTTACCTGAGGATATTACCTTTGTCACCATAGGCTTCAATGCACTCTCAAATATCCCTTCACAGATTCCCCAAAAGAAGTGCTACCAAACTGCTCCATGAAAAGTGTCGTGTAACTGAGTGAGATGAATTCACATGTCACAAAGCTTTTTCTCAAAAAGCTTCTTTCTAGTTTTATCAGAGAATATTTTCTTTTTCATCATAGGCCTCAAAGAGATTCCGAATATCTCGTTGCAGATGCCCAGAAAAACGTGTTAACAAACTGTGCAATGAAAAGAATGATGTAACTGTGTGAGATGAATTCACACATCACAAAGCAGTTTCTCAGAGGGCTTCTGTCTAGTTTTTATCTGAGGATATTTCCTTTGTCGCCATAGGCCTCAATGCACTTCCAGGTATCCTATTGCAGATTCCAAGAAAACAGTGTTAGCAAATTGCTCAGTGAAAAGAACAGTGTAACTCTGTGAGATGAATTCACACATCTCAAAGCAATTTCTCAGAAAGCCTCTTTTTGGTTTTTATCTGAGGATATTTCCCTTGTCATTATAGGCTTCAAGGCACACCCATAGATCCTGTTGCAGATTCCAGGAGATCGTTGTTAGCAAACTACTCCATGAAAAGAAATGTGTAACTCTGAGAGAGGAATTCATACATCACAAATCAGGTTCTCAGAAAGCTTCTTTCTAGTTTTTATATAAGGATATTTCCTTTGTCACTGTGAGCTTGAATGCACTTCCAAATATCCCATTGCAGATCCCAAGGAAACAGTGTTCGGAAACTGCTTAATGAAAAGAACAGTGTAACTCTGTGAATTGAATTCACACATCACAAAACAGTTTCTCAGACAGCTCACTTGTAATTTTTATCTGAAGATAGTTCTTTTTTCACCTGAATAGGCATCAATGTGCTCAGGAATATACCTTCGCAGATTCCACAAAAATAGTGTCAGCAAACAGCTCAATGAAAAGAAAGGCATAACTGTGGGAGATGAATTCACATATCACAAAGCAGTTTCCCAGAGAGCTTCTTTTTGCTTTTTACCTGACCATATTTCCCTCATCACCACAGGCTTCAAAGCACACCAAAATGTCCTATTGAGGATACCATGAAAACGGTGTTAGGAAACTTCAACACGAAAATAAATATGTGACTCGGTGAGATGAATTCACACACGACAAAGACGTTTCTCAGAAAGCTTCCTTCTTGTTTTTAAGTGAGAATATTTCTTTTGTCACCATACGCTACAAAGCGCTCCCAAATATTCCAATGCAGATCCCAAGAAAACAGTGTTATCAAACGGCTCAATGAAAAGAACAATGTAACTTTGTGAGATGAATTCACACATCACAAAGCAGTTTCTCAGAAAGGGCTTCTGTCTAGTTTTTATCTGAGGATATTTCCTTTGTCGCCATAGGCCTTTGTCACTGTGAGCTTGAATGCACTTCCAAATATCCCATTGCAGATCCCAAGGAAACAGTGTTCGGAAACTGCTTAATGAAAAGAACAGTGTAACTCTGTGAATTGAATTCACACATCACAAAACAGTTTCTCAGACAGCTCACTTGTAATTTTTATCTGAAGATAGTTCTTTTTTCACCTGAATAGGCATCAATGTGCTCAGGAATATACCTTCGCAGATTCCACAAAAATAGTGTCAGCAAACAGCTCAATGAAAAGAAAGGCATAACTGTGGGAGATGAATTCACATATCACAAAGCAGTTTCCCAGAGAGCTTCTTTTTGCTTTTTACCTGACCATATTTCCCTCATCACCACAGGCTTCAAAGCACACCAAAATGTCCTATTGAGGATACCATGAAAACGGTGTTAGGAAACTTCAACACGAAAATAAATATGTGACTCGGTGAGATGAATTCACACACGACAAAGACGTTTCTCAGAAAGCTTCCTTCTTGTTTTTAAGTGAGAATATTTCTTTTGTCACCATACGCTACAAAGCGCTCCCAAATATTCCAATGCAGATCCCAAGAAAACAGTGTTATCAAACGGCTCAATGAAAAGAACAATGTAACTTTGTGAGATGAATTCACACATCACAAAGCAGTTTCTCAGAAAGTTTCCTTGTAGTTTTTATGTGGGGATATTTCGTTTGTCACCATAGACTTCAATGCGATTCAGAATATCCCTTCTCAGCTTCCCAAAAAAGAGTCCTACCAAACTGCTCCATGAAAGGAATCATGTAGCTCAGTGAGATGAACTCATGCATCACAAAGCTGTTTCTCAGAAAGCTTCTTTCTTGTTTTTTTTCCAGAGAAGATTTCCTGTTTCACAACAGGCCTCAAAGCAATCCCAAATATCCTATTGAAGATTCCAAGATAAACGTGTTATCAAATGGCTCAGTGAATAGAATGGTGTAACTCTGTGAGATGAAGTCACACATCACAAAGCAGTTTATCAGAACGCTTTTTTTCTAGTTTTTATCTGGGGATATTTCCTTTGTCACCATAGCCCTCAATGCACTCTTAAATATACCTTTGCAGATTCCACGAAAAAAGTGAGCAAACTGCTACATGAAGAGAAACGTATATCTCTGTGAGATGATTTCACACATCACAAAGAAGTTTCTCAGAAAACTTATTTCTAGTTTTTATTGGAGGATATTTCCTTTGTCACCATAGGCTTCATTGTGATCCAAAATATCCCTTCTGTTTCCCCAAAAGCCATGCTACCAAACTGCTCCATGAAGAGAATCCTGTAACTTTGTGAGATGAATTCTCACATCACAAAGCAGTTCATCAGAAAGCTTCATTCTAGTTGCTATCTGAGGATATTTCCTTTGTCACCATAGGCTTCAATGCACTCCCAGATTTCCCATTGTAAATCCCAAGAAAACAGTGATAGCAAACTGCTCCGTGAAAAGAACAGTGTAACTCTGTGTGATGAATTCACACATCAGGAAGCAATTTCTCAGAAGGCCTCTTTTTGGTTTTTACCTGAGGATATTTCCTTTGTCATCATAGGCTTCAAGGTACTCTTGAGATCCTGTAGCATATTCCATGAGAACGTTGTTAGCAAACTATACCATGAAAAGAAATGTGTAACTCTAAGAGAGGAATTTATACCTCACAAACCAGTTTCTCAGAAAGCTTCTTTCTAGTTTTTATAAGAGGATATTTCCTTTGTCATTATGAGCTTCAATATGTTCCCAAATAACCTCTTGCAGATTCCACGAAATCGGTGTTAGGAAACTTCAACACAAAAAGAAATGTGTAAGTTTGTGAAATGAATTAACACAGCACAAACCGGTTTCTCAGAAAGCTTATTTCTTGTTTTTAATGAGGATATTTCCTTTGCCACCATACACTTCAATGCGCTCCCAAATATTCCATTGCAGATCCCAGGAAAACAGTGTTAGCAACCTTCTGAATGAAAATAGCAAAGTAACTTTGTGAGATGAATTCAAACATCACAAAGTAGTTTCTCAGAAAACTTCTTTCTACTTTTTA
Organism: Colobus angolensis palliatus; assembly: GCF_000951035.1. Lineage (NCBI taxonomy): Eukaryota > Metazoa > Chordata > Mammalia > Primates > Cercopithecidae > Colobus > Colobus angolensis. The sequence goes on along the minus strand of NW_012119310.1, from coordinate 280,501 downwards.
TGAAAAGATAGTTGGTTTGTCATCGTAGTCTCATTATGCGATCCAAAGTATCCCTTCTCAGATTCCCAAAAAACAGTCCCAACAAACTGCTCCACAAAAGGAATTGTGTAACGTAGTGGGAAGAATTCACACATCACAAAACTGTTTCTCAGAAAGCTTCATTTTTAGTTTTTTATCAGAGAATATTTCCTTTTTCACCATAAGTCTCAAAGCGATGCCAAATATCCCACTGCGGTTTCCAAGAAAAACGTGTGAAAAACTGCTCAATGAAAACAATGGTGTAACTGTGTGAGATGAATTCACACATCACAAAACAGTTTCTCAGAAAGCTTCTTTCTAGTTTTTATCTGAGGATATTTCTTTT
>NW_012119310.1:277188-280087 GCF_000951035.1 Colobus angolensis palliatus | reverse complement strand
AACTGTGTGAGATGAATTCACACATCACAAAACAGTTTCTCAGAAAGCTTCTTTCTAGTTTTTATCTGAGGATATTTCTTTTGTCACCATAGTCTTCAATGCGATCCAAAATATCCCTTCACATATTCACCAAAAAGAGTGCTACCAAACTGCTCCATGAAAAGAATCGTGTAATTCAGTGAGATGACTTAATACATCACAAAGTTGTTACTCAGAAAGACTCTTTCTAGTTTTTATCAGAGAATATTTCATTTTTCACCATAGGACTCAAAGCGATCCTGAAAATCCCATTGCACATTCCAGGAAAAACGTATTAACAAACTTCTCAAACAAAAGACTGGTGTAACTGTGTGAGATGTATTCACACATCACAAGTAAGTTTATCAAAAAGATTCTTTCTAGTTTTTGTCTGAGGATATTTCCTTTGTCACAGTGAGCTTCAATGTGCTCCCAAATATCCCATTGCAGAACCCAAGAAAACAGTCTTAAGAAACAATTCAATGAAAAGAACAGTGCAACTCTGTGAAATGAATTCACACATCAAAAATCAGTTTCTCAGAAGGTTTCTTTCTAGTTTTCATCGGAGGATATTTCCATTTTCACAAAGGGCATAATACGCTCCCAAATATACTCTTGCAGATTCCACAAAAACAGTATTAGAAAACTGCTCCATGAAAAGACAGGTGTATGTCTCTGAGAGGAATTCAAACATTACAAAGGGTCTTCTTAGAGTGCTTCTTTCTAGTTTTTATCTGAGGATATATCCTTTGTCACCATAGGCTTCAATGTGCTGATAAACATCCTTGCAGATTCCAAGAAAACCGTGTTAGCTAACTCCTCAGCGAAAAGAACACTGTAACACTGTGAGATGAATTAACACATCACAAAGCAATTTCTCAGAAAGCTTCTTTTCGATTTTTATCTGAGGATATTTCCCTTGTCATCATAAGCTTCAAGGTGCTCCTAAAGATCCTGTTGCAGATTCCATGACACCGTTGTTAGCAAACTACTCCATGAAAAGAAATGTGTAACTCTGGGAGGTGAATTCATACATCACAAACCAGTTTCTCAGAAAGCTTCTTTCTAGTTTTTATATGAGGATATTTCCTTTGTCACCATGAGCTTTAGGGTGCTCCCAAATATCCCATTGCAGTTCCCAAGAACACAGTGTTAGGAAACTGCTTAATGAAAAGAACAGTGTAACTCTGTGGCATGAATTCACACATCACAAAGCAATTTCTCAGACAGCTTCTTTCTAGTTTTTATCTCAGGATAATTCCTTTGTCATCTGAATAGGTCTCAATGCTTTGCAAATATAAATTTGCAGATTCCACAAAAATAGTGTTAGCAAACAGCTCAATGAAAAGAAAGATGCAACTGTGGGAGATGAATTCACACATCACAAAGTAGTTTCCCAGAAAGGTTCCTTTTGGTTTTTACCTGATCATATTTCCCTTATCACCGTAGGCTTCAATGCACACCCAAACATCCTATTGCAGATTCCACGAAAACAGTGTTAGGAAACTTCAACACGAAAAGATATGTGTAACTCTGTCAGATTAATTCATACATGACAAAGAAGTTTCTCAGAAAGCTTCTTTCTTGTTTTTAACTGAGGATATTTCCTTTGTCATCATATGCTTCAAAGCGCTCCCAAATATTCCATAGCAGATCCCAAGAAAACAGTGTTAGCAAACTGCTCTATGACAGGAACAATGTAACTTTGTGAGATGAATTCACACATCCATAAGCAGTTTCTCAGAAAGCTTCTTTCTAGTTTTTATGGGAGGATATTTCCTTTGTCACCATAGTTTCCAATGCCATCTAAAATATGCCTTCTCAGATACCCTCAAAAGAGTGCTACCAAACTGCTACATGAAAAGCATCGTGTAGCTAAGAGACATGAATTCAGACATCACAAAGCTGTTTCTCAGAAAGCTTCTTTCTACTTTTTATCAGAGAATATTTCCTTTCTCACCATAGGCCTCAAAGCGATCCCAAATATCCCATTGCAGATTACAAGAAAAACCTGCTAACAAACTGCTCAATGAAAAATATGACGTATTGTGCCTATTGTAAAAAAGGAAATATACTCTGAAGAAACCTAGAAAGAAGCTTTCTGAGAAACTGCTTTGTCATATGTGAATGCATCTCAAGGAGTTACATTATCATTTTCGTGGAGCAGTTTGCTAACACTGTTTTCCTGGAATCGGCAGTAGGATATTGGGAGTGCAATGAAGCCTATGGCAACAAAGGAAATATCCTCAGATAACAACTAGAAAGAAGCTTTCTGAGAAACTTCTTTGTGATGTGTGAAATCATCTCAGAGGTACACATTTCTCTTCATGGAGCAGTTTGCTAACATTGTTTTTGTGGAATCCGCAAACAGATATTTGGGAGTGCATTGAAGCCTATGGTGACAAAGGAAATATCCTCAGATAAAAACTAGAAAGAAGCTTTCTGAAAAACTGCTTTGTGATGTGTGAATTCATCTCAAAAAGCTACAACATTCTTTTCATTGAGCAGTTTTTTCACACATTTTTCTTGGTAGCTGCAATGGGATATTCAGGATCACTTTGAGGCCTATGGTGAAAGGGAAATATTCTCTGATAGAAACTAGAAAGAAGCTTTCTGAGAAACAGCTTTGTGATGTGTGAATTCATCTCACTGAGTTACATGATACTTTTCATGGAGCAGTTTGCTAGCCTATTTTTAGGGAATCTGTGACGAGATATTTTGGATCACATTGAAGACTATGGTGACAGAGGAAATATCCTCCCATAAAAACCAGAAAAAAGCTGTCTGAGAAACTGCTTTATGATGTGTGAATTCATCTCACAGAGTTACACCTTTCTGTTCATTGAGTAGTTTGTTAACACGTTTTTCTTTTTTTTTTTTT
>NW_012119310.1:265025-272068 GCF_000951035.1 Colobus angolensis palliatus | reverse complement strand
CTAGTGAGATGACCCCAGTACCTCAGTTCAAATTGCAGAAATCACCGGTCTTCCGTGTCCTTCGCGCTGGGAGTTGGAGACTGCAGCTGTTCCTATTCGGCCATCTTGCTCTGCCCCAACACGTTTTTCTTGGAATCTGCAATGGGATATTCGGGATCATTTTGAGGCCTATGATGAAAAAGGAAATCTTCTCAGATAAACCCAGAAAGAAGCTCTCTGAGAAACAACTTTGTTATGTGTGAATTTATCTCACAGCTGTGCACCATTCTTTTCATTGAGTAGTTTGCTAACACTATTTTCTTGGAATCTGCAAAGGTATGCTCGTGAGTGCCTTGAGTCCTATGGTGAAAAAGGAAATATCCTCAGTTAAAAACCAGAAAGAAATTTTCTGAGAAGCCAGTTTGTGCTGTGTTAATTCATCTCACAGAGTTACACATTTCTTTTCATGGAGCAGTTTGCTAACACCGTTTTCGTTGTATCTGCAAGACGATATTTTGGAGCTCTTTGAAGCCTATGGTGACAAAGGAAAAGTCCTCAGATAAAAACTACAAAGAAGCTTTCTGAGAAACTTCTTTGTCATACATAAATTCATCTCACACAGTTACACATTTGCTACCTTGTTGAAGTTTCCTAACACCGTTTTCATGGAATCTGCAATGGGATATTTGAGTGTGCATTGAAGTCTACAGTGACAAGGGAAATATCATCAGGTAAAAAACAAAAAGAAGCTTTCTGGGAAACTGCTCTGTGATGTCTGAATTCATCTCCCACAGTTACACTTTTCTTTTCATTGAGCACTTTGCTAACACTATTTTTGTGGTATCTGCAAAGGGATATATGTAAGCACATTGAGGCCTATTCAGGTGAAGAAGGAACTTTTCTCAGATAAAAACTAGAAAGAAGCTGTCTGAGAAACTTCTTTGTGAAGTGTGAATTCATGTCACAGAGTTCCACTGTTTTTTTTCCTTGAGTAGTTTTCTAACACTGTTTTCTTGGGATCTGTCATGGGGTATTTGGGAGTGAATTGAAGCTCATGGTGATAAAGGAACTATCATCATATAAAAACTAGAAATAAGCTTTCTGAGAAACTGGTTTGTGATGTATGAATTCATCTCACAGAGTTACACATTTCTTGGGGTAGTGTGCTAACATCATTCTCGTGGAATCTGCAACAGTATCCATGGGATCGCCTTGAAGCCTATGATAATAAGGGAAACATCCTCTGATCAAAACCGAAAAGAAGCTTTCTGAGAAATTGCTTGGTGATATGTGAATTCATCTCACAGAGATAAACTGTTCTTTTCATTGAGTAGTTTGCTAACACTGTTTTCTTGGAATCTGCAATGGGATATTTGGGAATGCATTGAAGTCTATGGTGATAAAGTAAATATCCTCAGATAAAAACTAGAAAGAAACCCTCTAGAAACTTCTTTGTTCGTGTCAATTCATCTCACAGAAATACACCTGTCTTTTCATGGAGCAGTTTGCTAACACTGTTTTTGTGGAATCTGCAAGAAGAAATTTGGGAACGTACTACGCCTATAATGAAAAAGGAAATATCCTCCGATGAAAACTAGAAAGAAGCTTTCTGAGAAACTGATGTGTGATGTGTGAATGCCTCTCAAATAGCTACACCATTATTTTCGTGGAGCAATTTGCTAAGACTGTTTTCCTGGAAATGGCAGAAGGATACTGGGAGTGTATTGAAGCCTATGGTAACAAAGGAAATATCCTCAGATAGCAACTAGAAAGAAGCTTTATGAGAAACTGCTTTGTGATGTGAGAATTCATCTCACAGAGTTACAAGATTCTCTTCATGGAGCAGTTTGGTTGCACTGCTTTTGGGGAATCTGAGAAGGGATATTTTGGATCACAATGAAACCTATGGTGACAAAGGAAATATCCTCTGATAAAAAGTAGAAGGATCCCTCTGAGAAACTTCTTTGTGAAGTGTGATTTCATATCACAGAGTTACACATTTCTATTCATTGAGCAGTTTTCTAACATTGTTTTTGTAGAATCTACAAAGGGATATTTGAGAGTGCACTGAGGCCTATGATGACAAAGGAAATATCCTCTGATAAAAACGAGAAAGAAGGTTTCTGAGAAACTGCTCTGTGGTGTGTGAATTCATCTCACACAGTTACACCATCCTTTTCATTGAGAAGTTTGTTAGCACATTTTTCTTTGATTCTGCAATGGGAAATTCAGGATTGCTTTGAGGCTATGGTGTAAAAGGAAATATTCTCTGATAAAAACTAGAATACAGCTTTCTGATAAATAGCTTTGTGATGTGTGAATTCATCTCACTGAGTTCATGATTCCTGCCAGGGAGCAGTTTGGTAGCACTCTTTTGAGGGAATCTGAGAAGGGATATTTTGGATCTCATTGAAGACTATGGTGACAAAGGAAATATTCTCCCACAAAAACTAGAAAGAAGCATTCTGGGAAACTGTTTTGTGATGTGTGAATTCATCCCACATGTTACATTGTTCTTTTCACTGAGCAGTTTTTTAACACAGTTTTCTTGGAATCTGCTATGGTGTATAGTTAGCGCATTGAAGCATATGGTGACAAAGGAAATGTCCTGAGTTAAAAACAAGAAATAAGCTTTCTGAGAAACCAGTTTGTACTGTGTTAATTCATCTCACAGAGTTACACATTTCTTTTCGTGTTGAAGTTTCCTAACACCGTTTTCGTGGAATCTGCCATAGGATTTTTTGGTGTGCATTGATGTCTACCGTGATAAGGGAAATTTGATCAGGTAAAAACCAAAAAGAAGCTTTCTGGGAAATTGCTTTGTGATGTGTGAATTCATCACCCACAGTTACACCTTCCTTTTCATTGAGCAGTTTGCTAACACTACTTTTGTGGAATCTGCAAATTTATATTCGTGAATGCATTAAGGCCTATTCAGGTGAAAAAGGAACTATCTTTAGATAAAAACTAGAAAGAAGGTTTCTTAGAAATTGCTTTATGATGTGTGAATTCATGTCACAGAGTTACATTGATCTTTTCATTCAACAGTTTCCAAACACTGTTTTCTTGGGATCTGCAATGGGATATTTTGTAGCACATGGAAGCTCACGGTGAAAAAGGAAATATCCTTATATAAAAACTAGAAAGAAGCTTTCTGAGAAATTGGTTTGTGGTGTGTGAATTCATCTCACCGAGTCACACATTTCTTTTCATGGAGTGGCTTGCTGAGAACCTTCTCATGGTATCTGCAACAGGATCTCTGGGACAGCCTTGAAGCCTACAATGACAAAGGAATTAACCTCAAATAAAAATCAAAAAGAGGCTTTCTGAGAAATTGCTTTGTGACGTGTGAATTCATCTCACACAGTTACACTGTTCTTTGCATTTAGCATTTGCTAACACTGTTTTCTTGGAATCTGCAATGGGATATTTGACAGCGCATTGAAGCATATGGTGACAAAGGAAATATACTCAGATAAAAACTAGAAAGAAGCCCTCTGAGAAACTTCTTTGAAATGTATGAATTCATCTCACAGAGATACACGTGTCTTTTCATGGAGCAATTTGCTAACACTGTTTTCATGGAATCTGCAAGAGGAAATTTGGGAGCATATTATGCCCATTGTGAAAAGGGAAATATCCTATGATGATAACTAGAAAGAAGCTTTCTGAGAAACTGCTTTGTGATGTGTGAATGCATCCCAAATAGTTACAACATTATTTTCATGGAGCAGTTTGCCAACACTGTTCTCCTGAAATCAGCAGTAGGATATTTGGAGCACACTGAAGCCTATGGTGACAAAGGTAGTATCCTCACATAACAGCTAGAGAGAGGCTTTCTGAGAACCTGCTTTGTAGTGTGTGAATTCATCTCACAGAGTTACAAGATTCTCTTCATGGAGCAGTTGGGTAGCACTGCTTTTGGCGAATGTGAGAAGGGATATTTTGGATTGCAATGAAGCCTAATGGTGACAAAGGAAATATCCTCTGATAAAAATTGGAAGAAATCTTTCTGAGAAAGTTCTTTGTGATGTGTGAAATTATCTCACAGAGTTACACGTTCCTATTCATGGAGCAGTTTGCTAATATGGTTTTTGTGGAATCAGCAAAGGGATATTTGAAAGTGCATTGAGGCCTATGATGACAAAGGAAATAACCTCAGACTAAAACGAGAAAGAAGCTTTCTGAGAAACTGTTTTGTGATATGTGAATTAATCTCACACAGTTACACCATTCTTTTCACTGAGCAGTTTGTTTACGTTTTTCTTGGAATCTGCAATGGGATATTCGGGATTGCTTTGAGGCCTATTTTGAAAAAGGAAATATTCTCAGATAAACCTCGAAAGAAGTTTTCTGAGAAACAGCTTTCTGATTTGTGAATTTATCTCACAGATGTACACCTTTCTTTTCATTGAGCAGTTTGCTAACACTATTATCTTGGAATCTGCAAAGGTATGTACGTGAGCACATTGAGCCCTATGGTGTCAATGGAAATATCCTCAGTTAAAAACAAGAAAGAAGCTTTCTGAGAAACGTGTTTGTTCTGTGTAAATTCATCTCACAGAGTTACACATTTCTTTTCATATAGCAGTTTTCTAACACCGTTTTCATTGAATCTACAATAGGATGTTTGGGAGCACTTTGAAGCCTATGGTGACAAAGGACATATCCTCAGATAACAACTAGACAGAAGCTTTCTTAGAAACTGCTTTGAGATATGTGGATTCATCTCACAGAGATACATTGTTCTTTTCACTGAGCGGTTTGTCAACCTTGTTTTCTTGGGATCTGCAATGGAACATTTACAAGCACTTTGAAGCATATTTTGACAAAGGAAATATCCTCAGTTCAAAACAAGAAACTTTATGGGAATCTTCTTTGTCATGTGTGAATTCATTTCACAGAGTAACACTTTTCTTTTCATGTTGAAGTTTCCTAACACAGTTTTCGTGGAATCTGGAGTAGGATATTTGGGTGTGCTTTGAAGCCTATGGTGACAAGGGAAATAGGATCAGCTAAAAACCAAAAAGAAGCTTTCTGGGAAACTGCTTTGTGATGTGTGCATTCATTTCCCACAGTTATACCTTTCTATTCATTGAGCAGTTTGCTAACACTGTTTGTGTGGATTCTACGAAGGTATTTTCGTGAGTACATTGAGGCCTATCCAAGTGAAAAACGAACTACCCTCAGATAAAAATTAGAAAGAAATTATCTGAGAAACTTCTCTGTGATATGTGATTTCATCTCACAGAGTTACACTGGTATTTTCATTGAGCAGTTTCCTAACACTGTTTTCTTGGGATCTACAATGGGATATTTGGGAGCGCATTGAAACTCATGGTGAGAAAGGAAATATCCTCATATAAGAAGCTTTCTGAGAAACTTCTTTGTGATGTGTGAATTCATCTCACAAAATTACACCATTCTTTTCATTGAGCAGTTTGTCAGCACGTTTTTCTTGGAATCTGCAATGGGATATTCAGGATCGTTTTGAGGCCTATGGTGAAAAAGGAAATATTCTCTGATAAAAACTAGAAAGAAGCCTTCTGAGAAACAGCTTTGTGATGTGTGAATTCATCTCACTGAGTTACATGACACTTTTCATGGGGCAGTTTGGTAGCACTCTTTTTTGGGAATCTGAGAAAGGATATTTTCGATTGCATTCAAGACTATGGTGACAAAGGAAATATTCTCTCATAAAAACTAGAAAGAAGCCTTCTGAGAAACTACTTGTTGATGTGTGAATTCATCTCACAAAGTTACATTGTTCCTGTTATAGAGCAGTTTGCTAACACTGTTTTCTTTGGATCTACAATGGAATATTTGGGAGGGCTTTGAAGCGTATGGTGACAAAGGAAATATCCTCATTTAAAACAAGAAAGAAGCTCTCTGAGTAACTTCTTTGTCATGTGTGAATTCATCTTACAGAATTACACAGTTCTTTTTGTGCTGAAGTTTCCTAACATCGCGTTTGTGGAATCTGCAATAGGATATTTGGGTGTGCATTGAAGCCTAAGGTGACAAATGAAATATGATCAGGTACAAACCAAAAGGAAGCTTTCGGGGAAATTGCTTTGTGATGTGTGAATTCATCTCCCACAGTTACATCTTTCTTTCCATTAAGCAGTTTGCTAACACTATTTTTGTGGAATCTGCAAAGGTATAGTCATGAGCGCATTGAGGCCTATTCAGGTGAAAGAGGAACTGTCCTCAGATAAAAACTAGAAAGAAACTGTCTGAGAAACTGTTATGTGCTGTGTGAATTCATGTCAGAGAGTTACACTGTTCTACTCATTGAGCAGTTTCCTATCACTGTTTTCTTGGGATGGGTTATTTTGAGCACATTGAAGCTCATGGTGACAAAGGAAATATCCTCATATAAAAACTAGAAAGAAGCTTTCTGAGAAACTGCTTTGTGATGTATGAATTCATCTTGCAGAGTTACACATTGATTTTCACGGAGTAGTTTGCTAACAACGTTCTCGTGGAATCTGCAACAGGATCTAGGGAGCACCTTGAAGCCTATGATGACAAGAGAAATATCCCCAGATTAAAACCAAAAAGAGGCTTTCTGAGAAATTGCTCAGTGATGTGTGAATACATCTCACAGAGTTACACTGTTCTTTTCACTGAGCAGTTTGCTAACACTGTTTCCTTAGAATGTGCAATGAGATATTTTTCAGCGCATTGAAGCCTATAGTGGCAAAGGATATATCCTCAGATTAAAACTAGAAAGAAGCCCTCTAAGAAACTTCTTTATAATGTGTGAATTCATCTCACAGAGGTGCACGTGTCTTTTCATGGAGCAGTTTACTAACACTGCTTTTGTGGAATCTGCAAGAAGAAATTTAGGAGTGTATTACGCCTACTGTGTAAAAGGAAATATCCTCCGAAGAATACTACAGAGAAGTTTTCTGAGAAACTGCTTTGTGATGTGTGAATTCATCTCAACGAGTTTCACCATTATTTTCGTGGAACAGGTTGCTAACACTGTTTTCCTGAAGTCAGCAGTAGGATCTTGGGAGCACATGGAAGCTTATGGTGACAAAGGAAATATCCTCAGA
>NW_012119310.1:263980-264280 GCF_000951035.1 Colobus angolensis palliatus | reverse complement strand
TCGTGGAACAGGTTGCTAACACTGTTTTCCTGAAGTCAGCAGTAGGATCTTGGGAGCACATGGAAGCTTATGGTGACAAAGGAAATATCCTCAGAAAACAACTAGAGAAAAGCTTTCTGAGAAACTGTTTTGTGATGTGTGAATTCATCTCAGAGCTACAGGATTCTCTTCCTGGAGCAGTTTGGTTGCACTGCTTTTGGGGAATCTGAGAAGGGAAATTTTGGGTCACAATGAAGCCTATGGTGACAAAGGAAATATCCTCCAATAAAAACTAGAAAGAAGGTTTCTGAGAAACTACTT
>NW_012119310.1:260968-263930 GCF_000951035.1 Colobus angolensis palliatus | reverse complement strand
AGGGAAATTTTGGGTCACAATGAAGCCTATGGTGACAAAGGAAATATCCTCCAATAAAAACTAGAAAGAAGGTTTCTGAGAAACTACTTTGTGATATGTGAGTTCATCTCACAGAGTTACTTGCTTCTATTCATAGAGCATTTTGCTAACATTGTGTTCATGGAATCTGCAAAGGGATATTTGAGAGTGGATTGAGGCCTATGGTGACAACGAATATATCCTCAGATAAAAACGAGAAAGAAGCTTTCTGAGAAACTGCTTTGTGATGTGTGAACTCATCTCACAGAGTTACACCATTGCTTATATTGAGCAGTATATTTACACGTTTTTCTTGGAATCTTCAATGGGATTTTTGGGATCGCTTTGAGGCCTATGGTGAAAAATGAAATATTGTCTGACAAAGCATAGAAAGAAGCTTTCTGAGAAACAACCTTGTGATGTGTGAATTCATATCACTGAGTCACTCGATTCTTTACAGGGAGCAGTTTGTAGCACTCTTTTTCGCAATCTGAGAAGGAATAATTTGGATCACATTGAATACTATGCTTGCAAAGGAAACATCTTCTCATGAAAACTAGAAAGAAGATTTCTGAGAAACTGCTTTGTGATGTGTGAATTCATCTCACAATGTTACATTCTCCTTTTCATTGAGCAGTTTGCTAACACTGTTTTCTTGGCATCTGCAATGGAATATGAGGGAGAGGTTTGAAGCATATGGTTCCAAAGGAAATATCCTCAGTTAAAAACAAGAAATAAGCTTTCTGAGAACCAGGTTTATGGTGTGTTAATTCATCTCACAGTGTTGAACATTTATTTTCGTGTTGAAGTTTCCTAACGCCGTTTTTGTGGAATCTACAAGAAGATATTTGATAGCACATTGAAGCTCACGATGACAAAGGAAATATCCTCCTATAAAACTAGATAGAAGCTTTCTGAGAAACCAGTTTGTGATGTATGAATTCAACTCACAGAGCTACACATTTCTTCTCATGGGGTAGTTTGCTAACAACGTTCTCCTGGAATCTGCAACAGGATCTATGGGAGTGTCTTGAAGCCTATGATGACAAAGGAAATAACCTCAGATAAAAAACAAAAGGAGGCTTTATGAGAAATTGCACTGTGATGTGTGAATTCATCTCACAGAGTTACCCTGTTCTTTTCACTGAGCAGTTTGCTAACACTGTTTCCTTGGAATCTGCAATGGGATATGTGGGAGTTCATTGAAGTCTATGGTGACAAAGGAAATATCCTCAGATAAAAACTAGAAAGAAGTCCTCTGAGACATTTTTTTGTGATGTGTGAATTCATCTCACAGATATACACTTCTCTTTTCATGGAGGAGTTTGGTAATTCTGTTTTCCTGGAATCTGGAAAGGCATATATGGGAGCACATTGAGGCCTAGGAAATATCCTCAGATAAAAACAAGAAAGAAGCATTCTGAGAGAGAATCTTTCTGTGAATTCATCTCACAGAGTTACACTGTTGTATTCACTGAGCAGTGTGATAACACTATTTTCCTGGAATCTGCAATAGGATATTTGGGAGTGCTTTGAAGCCTATGTTGGCAAATTACATATCTTCAGACCAAAACCAAAAAGAAGCTTTCTTAGAAACTGCTTTGTGATGTGTGAATTCATCTCACAGATTTACACATTTCTTTTCATGGAGCAGTTTGCAAACACTATTTTTGTGGAATTTGCAAAGGGCTGTTTGTGAGCGCATTGTGGCAAACGGTGAAAAAGGAAATATCCTCACAGAAAAACTAGAAAGAAGATTTCTGAGAAGTTGCTTTGTGATTTTTGAATTCATTTCACAGAGTTACAGGATTCATTTCATGCAGGAGTTTGGTATACCTGTTCTTGGGGAATCTGAGGTGGCATATTTGGGATCACACTGAAGCCTGTGGTGATAAAGGAAATTTCCTCAGACAAAATCTAGAAAGAAAGGTTCCGAGAAACTTATTTGTGATGTGTGAATTCATCTCACAGTGTTACATCATTCTTTTCATTGAGAAGTTTGCTAACACTTTTTTCATGGAATCTGGGATGTGATATTCTGGAGCGCATTGAGGCATATGATTAATAAGAAAATATACTCAGATAACAACTAGAAAGAAACTTTTTGAGAAACGACTTTGTGATTTGTGAATTCATCTCCCAGATTTACACCATTATTTCCATGGAGCAGTTTGATAGCACTGTTTTTTGGGAATCTGAGAAGGGATATTTAGGATCACATTGAAGCCTAAGGTGACAAAGGAAATATCATCACGTAAAAATTAGAAAGAAAATTGTTGAGAAACTGCTTTGTGATGTGTGAAATCACCTCAAAGAGTTACACTTTTCTTTTCATGGAGCAGTTTGATGACACTGTCTTCATGGAATCTGCAATAGCATATTTGGGAGTGTATTGAAATCTTTGGTGAGAAAGGAAATATCTTCAGATAAAAACCAAAAAGAAGCTTTCTGTGAAACTGCTTTGTGATGTGTGAATTTACCTCTCCAGGTAACACTGTTCTATTCATTGAGAAGTTTGCTAACACTTTTGTCATTTAATCTGCAATGGGATATTCGGGAGCACATTGAGGAATATGGTGAAAAAGGAAATAACATCAGATAAAAACTCGAAAGAGGCTTTCAGAGAAACTCCTTTGTGAGGTGCGCATTCGTCTTATAGAGCAAAACGTTTCTGTTGAGGGAGCACTTTGGCATCACACTATTTATGGTGTCTATGAAGGGATATCTGAGAGTGCATTGAAGCCTATGGTGGCAAATTAAATATCCTCAGAAAAAAACCAACAAGAAATTTTCTGAGAACCTGCTTTCTGATGTTTGAATTCATGTCACAGATTTACACCTTGTTTTCCATGGAGCAGTTTACTAACCCTATTTTCATGGAATCTGCAGAGGAATATTCACAATTGAGGCAAACGGTGAAAAAGGAAATATCCTTAGACAAAAA
>NW_012119310.1:254595-259408 GCF_000951035.1 Colobus angolensis palliatus | reverse complement strand
CATGGAGGCCTATGGTGACAAAGGAAATATCCTCAGATTAAACCAAAAAGAAGCTTTCTGAGAAACTGCTTTGTGATGTGTGAATTCACCTCACAGAGTTACAACTTTTTTTTCATGGAGAAGTTTGCTAACACTGTTTTCGAGGAATTTTCAAAGGGATACTTGGGACCACATTGAGGCCTATGGTGAAAAAACAAATATCCTCAGATAAAAACTAGAAAGAAAGTTTCTGAGAAACTGCTTAGTAATGTGTGAGTTCACTGTACAGAGTTACGCTGTTCTTTTCATTGAGTGTTTTGCTAACTCTGTTTTCTTGGAATCTGCAATGGGATGTTTTGGAGTGCATTTTAAGCTTATGGTGGGAATGGAAACACCCGCATATAAAAACTAGAAAGAATCTTTCTGAGAAACCACTTTGTCATGTGTTAATTCATATCACTGAGTTACATGATTCTCTTCATGGATCAGTTTTGTAGCACTCTTTTTGGGGAATCTGAGAAGGGATATTTTGGATCATGGTGAAGCCTATGGTGGCAAAGGAAGTATCCTCAGATAAAAACAAAAAGGGACTTTCTGAGTATCTGCTGTGTGATGTGTAAATTCATCTCACAGGGTAACACTGTCCTTTTCATGGAGCAGTGTGCTAACACAGTTTTCTTGATATATGCAATGGGATATTTCGGAGTGCATTGAACCTTATGAAGAAAAAGGAAATATCCTCACACAAAATCTAGAAAAAACTTTCTGAGAAACTTCTTAGTGATTTGTGAATTAATCTCATGGAGTTACACGTTTCTTTTCAAGGAGCAGTTTGGTAGCAATCTTCTTGTGGAATCTGAAAAGGGATATTTTGCCTCACATGGAAGCCTATGGTGACAAGGGAAATATCCTCAGTTAAAAACTAGAAAGAAGCTTTCTGAGAAACTTCTTTGCTTTGTGTGTATGCATTTTACAGAGTAGCACCATTCTTTCCATGGAGCAGTTTGCTAACACTGTTTTCATGGAATCTACAAATGGATATTTTTTAGTGAGTTGAGGCTTATGGTGATGAAGGAAATATCTTACCTTTAAAATCGAAAGAAGCTTTCTGAGAAACTGTTTTGTGATGTCTGATTCATCTCAAAGTGTTACAATGTTCTTTTCATTGAACAATTTGCCAACACTGTTTTCTTGGAATCTGCAATGGAATATTTCAGAGTGCATTGAAGGTTATGGTGAGAAATGAAATATCCTCATATAAATACCAGAAAGAAACTTTCTGAGAAACTGCTTTGTGATGTGCTAATTCATCTCACAGAATTACACGATTCTTTTCATATGTCAGTTTGGTAGCAATGTTTTTGAGGAATCTGAGAAGGGATATTTTGGATCACATTTAAGCCTCTGGTGGCAAAGGAAATATCCACAGATAAAAACTAGAAAGAAGCTTTCTGAGAAAGTTATTTTTGATGTGTGAATTCATCTCATAGAGTTACACCTTCCTTTTCATGGAGCAGTTTGCAAACACTGTTTTCTTGGAATCTGCAATGGGATATTTCAGAATGCAGTGAAAGTTATGGTGACAAAGGTAATATAATTCTATAAAAACAAAATGGAAGCTTTCTGAGAAACTTCCTGGTAATGTGTGATTTCATCTCACAGAGTTACACATTTTTTTATGCAGCAATTTGCAAACACTGTTTTCATGGAATCTGCAAAGGGATATTTAGGAGCGCATTTAGGATGATATTAAAAAAGGAAATATCCTCAGATAAAAACTAGAAAGAAGCTCTCTCAGAAACTGCTATGTGATGGGACAATTTATCTCACAGAGTTACACTGTTCTTTTCACTGAACAGTGTGATAACACTGTTTTCATGGAATCTGCAATAGGATATTTGGGAGTGCATTGAAGCCTATGATGACAAAGGAAATACCTTCAAATAAAAACTGGAAAGAAGATTTCTAAGAAACCACTTTGTGATTTGTTAATTCATCTCACAGTGTTACACGATTCTTTTCATGGATCAGTTTGGTAGGACTGTTTTTGGGGAATCTGAGAAAGAATATTTTGGATCATATTGAAGACAATGGTGACAAAGGAAATATCCTCATATAAAAAACTAAAAAGAAACCTTCTGAGAAACTGCTTTATGCTGTGTGAATTCACCTCACATAGTTACACTGATCTTTTCATTGATATATTTGAAATCCGTCTTTTCATGGAATATGCCATAGGATATTTGGAAGTGCATTGAATCCTATGCTGACAAATAAAATATCATAAGTAAAAACCAGAAAGAAGCTTTCTGATAAATTGCTTTGTGATGTGTGAGTTCATCTGACAGATTTACACTGTTCTTTTCATTGAAAACATTGCTAACCCTGCTTTCTTGAAATCTGCAATTTGGTATTTCGGAGCACATTCATGCTTATGGTGACAAAGGAGTATCCTCAGAGTTCAACTAGAAAGAAGCTTTCTGAGAAACTGCTTTGTGATTTGTGCATTCATCTCACAGAGTTACATGACATTTTTCATGGAGTAATTTGGTAACACTTTTTTTGAGAATCTGAGAAGGGATATTTTGGATTGCAGTGAAGTCTACGGTGACAAAGGAAATGTCTTCAGCTAAAAACTAGAAATAAGCTTCCTGAGAGAGTTCTCTGTCATGTGTGAATTCATCTCACAGAGTTACACCTGTCTTTTCATGGAGCAGTTTGCTAACATTGTTTTCCTGGAATCTGCAAGGGGATATTTCTGAGCTCATTGAGGCATATGGTGGAAAAGTAAATATTCCCAGATAAAAATTAGAGAGAAGGTTTCTGAGAAACTTCTTTGTGATGTGTGACTTCATCTCACAGAGCTACACTGTCCTTTTTATTGAGGAGATTGCTAACACGCTTTTCTTGGAATCTGCAATGGGATATTTTGGAGCACATTGAAGCTTATGATGACAAAGGAAATATCCTCACACAAAAATTAGAAAGAAGCTTTCTGGCAAACTGCTTTGTGATTTGTGAATTCATCTCACAGAATTACATCATCCTTTTCATGGAGCAGTATGGGAGCAATGCTTTTGGGGAATCTGCGAAGGGATAATTTGGATCTCATTGAAGCCTTCAGTGACAAAGGAAATATTCTCATAAAAACACTAGAAGGAGTCTTTCTGAGAAACGGCTTTGAGATGTGTTAATTCATCTCACAGAGTTACATGATTCCTATCATGGATGAACTTGGTAGCACTGTTTTTGGGGAATCTAGGAAACGATATTCAAAATCACAATGAAGCCTATGGTGACAAAGGAAATATCCTCAGCTAAAAACTAGAAAGAAGATTTCTGAGAGAGTTCGCTGTCATGTGTGAATTCATCTCATAGAGTTAGACCTTTATTTTCATGAATCAGTTTGCTAACACTGTTTTTGTGGAATCTGCTATAGGATATTTTGGAGCACGTAGAAGTCTATAGTGACAAAGGAAATATCCTCAGATAAACAGCAAAAAGAAGCTTTCTGAGAAACTTCTTTGTGATGTGTGAATTCATCTCAAAGAGTTACACCATTCTTCTCATTGAGCAGTTAGCTAACACTGTTTTCTTGGAATCTGCAATGGGATATTTGGGAGCGCATTGAGGCCTATGGTGATAAAGGAAATATTCTCAGACAAAAACTAGAAAGAAGGTTTCTGAGAAAGATCTTTGTGATGTGTGAATTCATCTCACAGAGATACACCTTTTTTATGCAGCAGTTTGCTAACACTGTTTTCGTGGAATCTGCAAAGGGATACTTGGGAGCACATTGAGGCCTACGGTGAAAAAGAAAACATCCTCAGAAAAAAACTAGAAAAAATTTTTCTGAGAAGCTGCTTTGTGATATGTGAATTCTTCCCACAGAATTACACTACTCTTTTCATGGAGCAGTTTGCTAGCACTGTTTTTAGAGCATCTGCAATAGGATATTTGGGAGCTCATTGAAGCCTATAGTGACAATGGAATTATCCTCATAGATAATCCAAAAGGAAGCTCTCTGAGAAACGACTTTGTGGTGCGTGAATTCACTTCACAGAGTTACACTGTTATTTTCACTGAGCAATATGCTAACACTGTTTTCTTGGATACTGCAATGGGATGTTTTGGAGCACATTGAAGCTTAGGGAGACATAGAAAATAACCTCAGACGAAAACTAGAAAGAAGTTTTTTGAGAAATTGCTTTGTGATGTGTGAATTCATCTCACAGAGTTACACGACTCTTTTCCTGGAGCAGTTTGGTAGCATTGTTTTTCGGGAATCTGAGAAAGGATATTTTTAATTGTCCTGAGGCCTATGGTGACAAAGGAAATATAACCAGATAAAAACTAGAAATAAGCTTTCTGAGAAACTTCTTTGTGATGTGTGAATTCATTTCACAGAATTACATTTTTCTTTTTATGGAGCAGTTTGCTAACACTGTTTTCTTCGAATCTGCAAAGGGATATTTGGGAGCACATTGAGGCCTATGGTGAAAAAGAAAATATCCTCAGACAAAAACTAGAAAGAAGCTTTCTGTGAAACGTCTTTATGATGTGGGAATTCACCTCACAGAGTAACACCTGTCTTTTCATGGAGCATTTTGCTTACACTGTTATCGTGGATACTGCAAAGGATACTTGGAAGCACTTTGAGTCCCAGAGTGACAAAAGAAGTATCCTCAGGGCCGGGCACGGTGGCTCAAGCCTGTAATCCCAGCACTTTGGGAGGCCGTGACAGGTGGATCACGAGGTCAGGAGTTCGAGACCATCCTGGCTAACACGGTGAAACCCCGTCTCTACTAAAAATACAAAAAACTAGCCGGGCGAG
>NW_012119310.1:244663-254524 GCF_000951035.1 Colobus angolensis palliatus | reverse complement strand
AAAAAAAAAAAAAAAAAAAAAGAAGTATCCTCAGAAAAAAACCAGAAAGAAGACTTCTGAAAAACTGTTGTGTGATGTTTGAATTCATCTCACAGAGCTACACTGTTTATTTCATTGATCAGTTTGATAACACTGTTTTCTTGAAATCTGCAGTAGGATATTTGGGTGAACATTGAAGCCTACATGACATAAGAAATATCCTCAGTTAAAAATTAAAAAGAAGCTTTCTGTAAAACTGCTTTGTGATGTGTGAATTCATCTCACAGAGCTACAGTCTTCTTTTCATTGGGCAGTTTGCTAACACTGTTTACTGTGAATCTGAGAAAGGATATTTGAAACCTATGGTAAAAAACGATATATCTTCATAAAAACCTGGAAAGAATCTTTCTGAGAAACTACTTTGTGAAGTATGAATTCACATCACAGACTTACACTGTTGTTTTCATGGAGCAGTTTGCTGACACTGTTTTTGTGGAATCTTCAAAGGGATATTTGGGAGCGCATTGGTGCCTATGTTGAAAAAGGAAATATCTTCAGATAAAAACTAGAAGGAAACTTTCTGAGAAACTGCCTTGTGATGTGTGAATTCATCTCACTGAGTTACACTATTCTTTATATTTAGCAGTTAGCTAACACAATTTTCTTGGAAACTACAATGGGATATATCAGAGTGCATTGAAGCTTATTGTGACAAAGGAAATATCCTCATATAAAAACTAGCAAGAAGCTTCCTGAGAAACAGATTTGTCAAGTGTTAATTTACCCCACAGAATTACGTGATTCTTTCCATGAATCAGCTTGGTAGCACTGATTTTGGCGAACCTGAGGAGGCATATTTTGGATCGCATTGAAGCCTATGGTGACAAAGGAAATATCCTCAGATTGAAACTAGAAAAAAAGTTTCTTTGAAATGGTGTTCTGATGTGTGAATTCATCTCACAGATTTACACTGTTCTTTTCACTGAGCAGTTTGCTAACAGTTTTTTCTTGGAATATGCAATGGGATACTTCAGAGCTCACTGAAGCTTATGTTCACAAGGAAAATATTCTCATATAAAAGCAAGAAAGAAGCTTTCTGAGAAACCGCTTTGCAATGTGATAATTCATCTCACAGACTTACAAAATTCCTTTCATGGATCAGTTTGATAGCATTGCAATGGGGAATCTGAGAAGAGATATTTTGGATCGCATTGAAGCCTATGGTGACAAAGAAAACATCCTCCAATAAAACTAGAAGGAGCTCTCTGAGAAAGGCCTTTGTGATGTGTGAATTGATTTCACAGTGTTACACCTTTATTTTCACAGAGCTGTTTGCCAAAACTCTTTTGTGAAATCTGCACTGAGATATTTGGGAGTATATTGAGGTCTATGGTGAAAAAGGAAATATACTCAGGTAAAAACTAGAAAGATGCTTTCTAAGAAACTGCTTTGTGATGTGGGAATTCATCTCACACAGTTACAATATTCTTTTCCTTCAGCAGTTTGCTAACACTGTGTTCTTGCAATCTGCATTGGGATATTTTGTTGTGCTTTGAAGATTATGGTGAAAAAGGAAACATCCTCATATAAAAACTATAAATAAGTTTTCAGAGAAACCGCTTTGTGATGTGTGAATTCATCTCACAGACTTTCATGATTCTCTTCCTGGATCAGTTTGATAGCAGTGCTTTTGGGGAATCTGAAAAGGGATATTTTGGATCACATTGAAGCCTATTGTGACAAATGAAATATCCTCAGATATAAAATCTAGAAAGAAACTTTCTGAGAAAGTTCTTGCTGATGTGTGAATTCATCTCACACAGTTACAGCTTTCTTTTCAAAGAACAGTTTACTAACACTTTTCGTGGAATCTGCAAAGTGATATTTGTGAGTGCTATGAAGCCTATGGTGATAAAGTAGATATCTTTGGATAGAAACCAAAAAGAAGCCTTCTGAGAAACTGTTTTGTGATGTGTGACTTCATCTCACAGAGTTACACTGTTCTTGTTAATGAGCAGTTTGCTAACACTGTTTTCATGGAATCCGCAAAGGGATATATGGGCGTGCAATGAGGGCTATAGTGAAAAAGGAAATATCCTCAGAAAAAAAATAGAAGGAAGCTCTCTGATAAACTGCTTTGTGATGTGTGAATTCAACTCACAGAGTTCAACCATTATTTTCCTTGAGCAGATTGATAACACTGTTTTTGGGGAATCTTCAGTCTGATATTTGGGAGCGCATTGAAGTTTATGGTGACAAAGAAAATATCTTCATGTAAAAGCAAGAAAGAAGCTTTCTGAGCAACTGCATTGTCATGTATTAATTCATCACATAGAGTTATATGATTCTTTTCATGGTTTAGTTTGGTAGCAGTGATTTTGGGGAATCTGAGAAGGGATATGTTGGATCGCATTGAAGCCTATGGTGACAAAGGAAATATCTTCAGATAAAACTAGAAAGAATCTTTCTGAGAAACTGCTTTGTGATGTGTGAATTCATCTCACAGAGTTGCACTGTTCTTTTCATTGAGCAGTTTGCTAGTCGTGTTTTCTTGCAATCTGCAATGGGATATTTCAGAGCGCATTGAAGCTTATGGTGACAAAGGACATATCCTCATGTAAAAACAAGAAAGAAGCTTTCTGTGAAACCACTTTGTGGTATGTTAATTCATCTCACAGAGTTACACAATTCTCTTTATGGATAAGTTTGGTAGTGCTGTTTTGGGGGAATCTGGAAAGGGATATTTTTAATCACATTTAAGACTATGGTAACAAAGGAAATGTCCTCAGATCAAAACTAGACAAAAGCATTATGATAAAGTTCTTTGTGATGTGCGATTTCACCTCACAGAGTTACACGATTATTTTCAAGGTGCTGTTTTGTAGCAGTGTTTTTGGGGAATCTGAGAAGGGATACTTTGGATTGCATTGAAGCCTATGGTGACAAAGTAAATATCCTCAGATAAAAACCAAAAGGAAGATTTCTGAGAAACTGCTTTGTGATGTGTGAATTGTTCACACCGAGTTATGCCATCTTTTTCATTGAGCAGATTGATAACTCGGTTTTTGGGGAATCTGCAGTAGGATATTAGGGAGAACATTGAAGTCTATGGTGACAAAGGAAATATCCTCAGATAAAAACAACAAAGAAATTTTCTGAGAAACGGCTTTGTGATGTGTGAGTTCATCTCACAGAGTCACAGGATTCTCTTCCTAGATCAGTTTGGGGTCAGGGTTTTTGGAAAATCTGAGAAGCGACATTTTGGATCACATTGAAGGCTATGGTGAAAGAGGAAACAGCCTCGTATAAAAACTGGAAAGAATCTTTCTGAGAAACACCTTTGTGATATTTGAATTTATGTCACAGAAATACACTGTTGTTTTCATGGAGCACTTTGCTGACACTTTTTTCATGTAATCTGTAAAGGGATATTTGGGAGCACATTGAGGTCTATGGTGAGAAAGGAAATATCCTCAGATAAAAACTAAAAAGAAGCTTTCTGAGAAATTGCTTTATGATGTGTGAATTCATCTCACCGAGTTACACTGTACTTTATATTTTGCAGTTTGCTAACACTGTTTTCTTGGAATCTATCTGCAATGGGATATTTCTGAGGGTATTGAAGCTTATTTTGACAAAGGATATAGTTTCATATAAAATCGAGAAAGAACCTTTCTGAGAAACTGCTTTGTCATGTGTTAATTCATAACAGAGTTACATGATTCTTTTCACAGATCAGTTTGGTAGCACTCATTTTGGCAATCTGAGAACGTATAATTTGAATCACATTGAAGCCTGAGGTGACAAAGGAAATATCCTCACATAAAAACTAGAAAGAAGCTTTCTGAGAAAGTTCTTTGTGATGTGTTATTTCATCTAACAGAGTTACACCTTTCTATTCTTGGAGATGTTTCCTAACACTCTTTTCATGGAATCTGAAAAGGGATATTTGGGAGCACTTTGAGTCCTATGGTGAAAAAGGACATATCCTCAGATAAAAACTAGAAAGAAGCTTTCTGATGAACTGCTTTGTGATGTGTGAATTCATGTCACAGAGTTACACTGTTCTTCAATGAGCAGTTTGCTAACTCTTTTTATTTTTTGGTGTCTGCAATAAGATGCTTTGGAGTGTTTTGAATCTTCTGGTGACAAAGGAAATATCCTCATATAGAAACTAGAAAGAAGCTTTCTGAGAAACTGCTTTGTGATGTGTTAATTCAAATCACGGAGTAACATGGTTCCTTTCATGGATCAGTTTGGTAGCACCGTTTTTGGGAAATCGGACAAGGGATGTTTAGAATTACATTGAAGCCTATGGTGACAAAGGAAATATCTTCAGATAAAAACTAGAAAGAAGCTTTCTGAGAAAGTTCTTTGTAATGTGTGAATTCATCTCACAGAGTTACATCTTTCATTTCATGGAGCAGTTTGATAACACTGTTTTTGTGGAATCTGCAATAGGACTTTTTTTTGCACATTGAAGCCTATAGTGAAAATGGAAATATCCTCAGATAAAAACTAAAAGAAACATTCTGAGAATCTGCTTTGTGATGTGTGAATTCGTCTCACATATTTACATTGTTCTTTTCAATGAGCAGTTTGCTAACACTATTTTCTTGAAATGTGCAATGGGATATTTCAGAGCGCATTGAAGTTTACGGTGACAAAGAAATATCCTCAGACAAAAACCTGGAAAGAAGCTTTCTGAGAAACAGCCTTGTGATTCGTGAATTCATCTCATGGAGTTACACCTTATTTTCTTGGGGCACTTTACTAACACTGATTTCGTGAAATCTGCATAGGGATATATATGGGAGCACTTGAGGCCTATGTTGAAATAGGAAATATCCTCAGATAAAAACAAGAAAGATGCTTTCCGAGAAACTGCTTTGTGATGTATCAGTTCATCTCACAGAGTTACAGTGTTCTTTTCATTGAGCAGTTGGCTAACACTGTTTTCGAGGTATCTGCAAAAGGATATATGGGAGTGCTTTGAGGCCTATGGTAAAAAATGAAATATCCTCAGATAAACCTAGAAGGAAGCTCTCTGAGAAACAGTTTTGTGATGTGTTAATTCCTCTCACAGAGTTATACGATTATTTTCATGGAGCAGTTTGGTAGCACTGTTTTGGGGAATCTGAGAAGGGATATTTTGGATCACCTTGAAGTCTATGGTGACAAAAGAAATATCCTCAGACAAAAGGTAGAGAGAAGATTCCTGAGAAAGGACTTTGCTTTGTGTAAAATCATCTCATAGAGCTACACCTCAATTTTCATGGAAAAGTTTGCTTACACTGTTTTAGTGGAATCTGCAAAGAGATATTTGAGAGTGTATTGAGGCCTATGGTGAGAAAGGAAGTATCCTCAGCCAAAACTAGAAGGAAACTTTCTGAAAAACTGTTTTGTGATGTGTGAATTCATCTCACAGAGTTACACTGTTCTTTTCATGGAGCAGTTTGCTAATACCGTTTTCTTGGAATCTGCAGTGGGATATTTCTGAGCACATTGAAGGTTACATTGACAAAGGAAATATTATCAGACAAAAAATAGAAAGAAGCTTTCTGAGAAACTGCTTTTTCATTTGTAAATTCATCTCACAGAGTTACAGGATACTTTTCATGGAGCAGTTTGGTAGCACTGTTTTTGGGGTATCTGAGAAGGGATAATTTGAATTGCATTGAAGCTTATGGTGACAAAGAAATATCCTCATCCAAAAAGTAGAAAGAAGTTTTCTGAGAGAGCTCCTTGTGATGTGTGAATTCATCTCACAGAGTTACAACTTTCTTTTCATGGAGCAGTTTTCTAACACTGTTTTCGTGGAATCTGCAAAGGGATATTTTGAGTGCATTGTGACCTACAGTGATAAATGAAATATCCTCAGATTAAAAAGAGAAAGAAGCGTTCTGAGAAACTGCTTTGTGATGCGTTAATTCATCTAAGAGTGTTACATGATACTTTTCATGCACCATTTGATAGCACTGTTTTTGGGGATACTGAGAAGGCATATTTTAGATTGCATTGAAACCTGCATTGACAAAGAACATACCCTCAGGGAAAAACCACGAGGAAACTTTCTGATAAAGTCCTCTGTGTTGTGTGAATTCATCTCACAGAGTTACACCATTCTTTTAATTGATCAGTTTGATAACACTCTTTTCATGGAATCTGCAATAGCATATTTGGGAGTACATTGAAGCCTATGGTAACATATGAAATATCCTCAGATAAAAAACAAAAAGAAGCTATATGAGAAACTGCTTTGTGATATGTGAATTCATGTCACATGGTTATACTGTATTTTTCATTGAGCAGTTTGCTAACACTGTTTTCTTGGAGTCTGCAATGGGATATTTCGCAGTGCATTGAAGCTTATGGTGACAAAGAAATATCCTCAGACAAAAACTACAAAGAAGCTTTCTGGGAATCTGCTTTTTGATATGTGAATTCATCTCACAGAGTTATATGATTCTTTTCTTGCAGCAATTTGGTAGCACTGTTTTTGGGGAATCTGAAAAGAGATATTTTGGATAGCATTGAAGCCTATTGTGACAAAGTAAATATTCTCAGTTAAAAATTAGAAAGAAGCCCTCTGAGAAAATTCCTTGTAACGTGCAAATTAATCTCACAGTTTCTTTTCATGGAGTTGTTTGAAAACACTCTTTTCCTGAAATCTGCAAAGGGATATTTGGGAGCGCATTGAGGCCTATAGTGAAAAAGAAAATATCCTCAGATAAAAACTAGAAAGAAGCTTTCTGATAAAATGCTTTTGAATGTGTGAATTTATCTCACAGAGTTACACTGTTCTTTTCATTCAGTAGTTTGCTACCACTGCTTTGTTGGAATCTGCAATGGGATATTTCGAAGTGCATTGAATATTATGGTGAAAAACGAAATATTCTCTGATAAAAACTAGAAAGAAGCTTTCTGAGAAACAGCTTTGTGCTGGGTGAATTCATCTCACTGAGTTACACGATTATTTTCATGGAGCTATTTGGTAGCACTCTTTATGGGGAATCTGAGAAGGGATATTTCAGATTGCATTGAAGCCTATGTTGTCAAAGGAAATATCCTCAGATAAAAACTAGAAAGAAGATTCTCTCAAACTGCTTTGTGATTTTTGAATTCATCTAACAGGGTTACACCTTTCTATTCATAGAGAAGTTTGGTAACAATCTTTTTGGGGATTCTGAGAAAGGATATCTTGGATTACATTGAAGCCTATGGTGAAAAGGGAAATATATTCAGATAAAAAATATAAAGAATTTTTCTGAGAAACTTCTCTGTAATGTGTGAATTCATCTCATGGAGTTACACATTTCCTTCAATGGAGCAGTTTGCTAACACTGTTTTCGTGTAATCTGCAAGGGGATACTTGGGAATGCATTGAGGAACTATGGTGAAAAACTAAATATCCTCAGATAAAAACCAAAAAGGAGAATTCTGAGAAAATCTTTTGTGATGTGTGAATTCATCTCAAAGAGTTATACTTTTCTTTTCATTCAGCAATTTGCTAACACAATTTTCTTGGAATCGGCAATGGCATAATTTGAAGGCCATTGAAGCCTACTGTGAAAAACTAGATATCCTTAGATAAAAACTAGAAAGAATATTTATGATAAACTGTTTTACGATGCATGA
Organism: Colobus angolensis palliatus; assembly: GCF_000951035.1. NCBI lineage: Eukaryota > Metazoa > Chordata > Mammalia > Primates > Cercopithecidae > Colobus > Colobus angolensis. Next base: position 246,907 of record NW_012119310.1, on the reverse strand, counting down.
ATTCATCTCACAGAGTTACACCGTTCTTTTCATTGAGCTCTTTGAAAACTCTGTTTTCGTGGAATCCGGAAAGGGATATTTGAGAGCACATTGAGGCCTATGGTGAAAAAGGAAATATCCTCATATAAAAACTAGAAAGAACCTTTCTGAGAAACTGCTTTGTGATGTGTGAATTCATCTCAGAGTTATACTGTTCCTTTCATTGAGCAGTTTTCTAACATTGTTTTCGTGTAATCTGCAGAGAGATATTTGGGAGCACTTCGAGGCCTATAGTGAAAAAGGAAATATCCTCAGATAAAAACTAGAAGGAAGCTTTCTGAGAAACTGAATTGTGCTGTTTGAATTCATGTCACAGAATTACACTGTACTTTTCATTGAGCTGTTTGATAGCACTGTTTTCGTGGAATCTGCAAGGGGATATTTGGAAGAGCATTGAGGCCTATGGTAAAAAACTGAATATCCTCAGATAAAAACTAGAAAGAATCTTTCTGAGAGACTGCTTTGTGATGTGTGAATTCATCTCACAGAGATACACATTTGTTTTCATACAGCAGTTTTCTAACACAGTTTTCATGGAATCTGTAATGGGATATTTTGGAGCACATTGAATCTTATGGTGACAAAGGAAATATCCTCAGGAAAAAACTGGGTGGTAACTTTCTGAGAAACTGCTTTGTGAGGTATGTAGTCATTTCAGAGACTAACACCTTTCTTTGCATGGATCAGTTTGCTAACTCTATTTTCTTGGAATCTACAGAGGGATATTTTGGAGCGAGTTGGGACCTATGGTGAAAAAGGAATTATCCTCTGAGAAAACTTAGAAAGAAGCTTTATGAGAAACTGCTTTGTAATGTGTGAATTCATCTCACTGAGTTACACAATTCTTTTCACGGAATAGTTTTGTAGCACTGTGTTTGGGGAATCTGAGAAGGGATAATTTGAATCACATTGAAGACTATGGTGACAAAGGAAATATCATCAGGTAAAAACAAGAAAGAAGTTTTCTGAGAAAGTTCTTTGTGATGTGTGAATTCCTGTCACAGAGTTACATCTTTCTATTCATGGCACAGTTTGCTAACACTGTTTTCATGGAATCTGCAACGTGATATTTGGGAGTACATTGAGGCCTATAGTGAAAAAGGAAATAACCTCAGATAAAAACTAGAAAGAAGTTCTGTGAGAAACTGCTTGGTGATGTATGCATTCATCTCGCAGAGTTACAGTGTCCTTTTCTTAGAGCAGTTTGCTGACACTGTTTTCTTGGATTCTGTAATCTGATATTTCAGAGTGCATTGAAGCTTATGGTGGCATAAGAAGTATCCTGATATAAGAAGAAGAAAGAAGCTTTCTGAGAAACTGCTTTGTGATGTGTTAATTAAGCTCATAGAGTTACAAAATTCTCCTGAATCAGATTGGTAAAACTGGTTTCAGGGAAACTGAGAAGGGATACTTTGGATCGCATTGAAGCCTATGGTGACAAAGGAAATATCCTGAGACAAAAACTCGATATAAGCTTTCTGAGAACTTTTTTTGTGATGTGTGAATTCATCTCCCAGAATTACACCTTTCTTTTCATGGAAAAGTTGCTAACGCTGTTATCAGGGAATCTTCTAAGGGATATTTGGCAGCTCATTGAGGCCTATGGTGAAAAAGGAAATATCCTCCAACAAAACCAGTAAGAAACCATCTGTGAAACTGCTTTGTGATGTGTGAATTCATCTCATAGAGTCACACCTTTCTTTTCATGGAGCAGTTTGGTTGTACACTTTTTGGGGAATCTGAAAAATGATATTTTAGATTTCTTTGAAGCATATGCTGACAACAGAAATATCCTCAGAAAAAAATAGAAGGAAGCTTTCTAACAAACTTCTTTGTGATGTGTCTATTCATCTCACAGAGTAATACATTTCTTTTCATTCAGCAGTTTGCAAACACTGTTTTCATGGAATCTAGAAAGGGATATTTGGGAAGGGAGAGGGGCAGAGCAAGATGGCCAAAAAGGAATGGCTCCAGTCTCCAACTCCCAGCGAGAGCGACACAGAAGACCAATGATTTCTGCATTTTCAACTGAGGTACTGGGTTCATCTCACAAGGGAGTGCTGGACAATCGGTGCTGGTCAACTGCTGCAGCTAGAACAGCAAGAGCTGAAGCAGGGCGAGGCATCACCTCACCTGGGAAGCACAAGGCAGAAGGGAATCCCATTTCCTAGCCAGGGGAAATGAGACACACAACACCTGGAAAAT
>NW_012119310.1:241625-241998 GCF_000951035.1 Colobus angolensis palliatus | reverse complement strand
AGACCAATAGCAGGCTCTGAAATTGAGGCTATAATTAATAGCCTACCAACCAAAAAAAAATCCAGGACCAGGTGGATTCACAGCTGAATTCTACCAGGGGTACAAGGAGGAGCTGGTACCATTCCTTGTGAAACTATTCCAATCAATAGAAAATAAGTAATCCTCCCTAACTCATTTTATGAGACCAGCATCATCCTGATACCAAAGCCTGGCAGAGACAAAACAAAACAGAGAATTTTAGAACAATATCCCTGAAGAACATTGGTGCAAAAATCTTTAATAAAATACTGGCAAACGGGATTCAGCAGCACATCAAAAAGCTTATCCACCATGATCAAGTGGGCTTCATCCCTGGGATGCAAGGCTGGTTCAA
>NW_012119310.1:241325-241575 GCF_000951035.1 Colobus angolensis palliatus | reverse complement strand
GAAGTCAAATTGTCCCTATTTGCAGATGGCATGATTGTACATTTAGAAAACCCCATTGTCTCAGCCCCAAATCTCCTTAAGCTGATAAGCAACTTCAGAAAATCTCAGGATACAAAATTGATGTGCAAAAATCACAAGCATTCTTATACACCAGTAACAGACAAACAGAGAGGCAAATCATGAATGAATTTCCATTCACAATTGCTTCAAAGACAACAAAATACCTAGAAATCCAACTTACAAGGGATGT
>NW_012119310.1:240307-240676 GCF_000951035.1 Colobus angolensis palliatus | reverse complement strand
ATGGCCATACTGCCCAAGGTTATTTATAGATTCAATGCCATCCTCATCAAGCTACCAATGAGTTTCTTCACAGAATTGGAAAAAACTGCTTTAAACTTTATATGGAACCAAAAAAGAGCCCACATTGCCAAGACAATCCTACGTCAAAAGAACAAATCTGGAGGCACCACGCTACCTGACTTCAAACTATACTACAATGCTACAGTAACCAAAACAGCATGGTACTGGTACCAAAACAGAGATGTAGACCAATGGAACAGAACAGAGTCCTAAGAAATAATATCACACATCTACAACCATCTGATCTTTGACAAACCTGAGAGAAACAAGAAATGGGGAAAGGACTCCCTATTCAATAAACGGTGCTGG
>NW_012119310.1:239877-240257 GCF_000951035.1 Colobus angolensis palliatus | reverse complement strand
TCTAAAACACCAAAAGCAATGGCAGCAAAAGCCAAAATTGACAAATGGGATCTAATTAAATGAAAGAGCTTCTGCACAGCAAAAGAAACTACCATTAGAGTGAACAGGCAACCTACAGAATGGGAGAATATATTTGCAATCTATTCATCTGAGAAAGGGCTAATATCCAGACCCTACAAAGAACTCTAACAATTTTACAAGAAGAAAACAAATAACCCCATCAAAAAGTGGGCAAAGGATATGAACAGACATTTCTCAAAAGAAAACATTCATTGAGCCAACAGACAGATGGAAAAATGCTCATCATCACTGGCCATCAGAGAAATGCAAATCAAAACCACAATGAGATACCATCTCACACCAGTTAGAATGGCAATCAT
>NW_012119310.1:218821-239482 GCF_000951035.1 Colobus angolensis palliatus | reverse complement strand
TAAATGATGAGTTGATGGGTGCTGACGAGTTGATGGGTGCAGCACACCAACATGGCACAAGTATACATATATAACAAACCTGCATGTTATGCACATGTACCCTAGAACTTAAAGTATAATAATAATAAAATAAAGTAAAAAAGTTTATAGACGTATCTCATTTAAGAGTAGGTATGGAGACTTACTTGCACAGAAGAGAAGATTCTTAACTATATAACCTTTTACTGCTTTCAAGGAAGAAAGTAATACTTTATTTTGTGTTTCTATATATGTCCGAGAGGTAGTAAATACTTTTTCAATAAGTCTACTTGAAGAAAAGTTAATGTAATCTGCATTTGAAGTTCAGTGACTTCTGTATACATCATTTTTCTTGCTTGATATGTCTGTGTCAGCATTAAACATGTACTACTTTGCCAAGGTTAAAAAAAAATGAAAGTGATATTTGGGAATGAGTTGAAGCCAATGGTGGAAAAGGAAATATCCAAATATAAAAGGTAGATATAAGCTTTCTGAGGAACCGCTTTGTGATGCGTTAATTCACCTCACAAAGTAACACTGTTCTTTTTGTTGAGAGGTTTGCTAACACTTTTTTCATGGAATCTGAAATGGTCTATTCGGGAGCGCATAGAGGAATATGGTGAAAAATTAAATAACCTCACATAAAAAGTAGTAAGAATGTTTCTGAGAAACAACTTTGTGATGTGTGAATTCATTTCAGACTTACACCATTCTTTCATGGAGCAGAATGGTAGCAATGTTTTTGGGGAATCTGCAACAGGATATTTGGTAGTGTATTGAAGCCTACGGTGAGAAAGGAAATACCCTCAGACAAAAACCTGAAAGAAACTTTCTGAGAAAATGCTTTCTGATGGGTGAATTGATCTCACAAATGTACACCTTTGTTTTCATGGAGCAGTTTGCTAACACTATTTTCCTGAAATCTGCAATGGGATATTCACGAGTGCATTGAGGCCTATGGTGAAAAAGGAAATATCCTCAGATAAAAACTAGAAGGAAGCTTTATGAGAAACTGCTTCGTGATTTTTTAATTCATCACACAGAGTTACACTATTATTTTCATGGAGCAGCTTGGTAGCACTGTTTTTGGGTGATCTGAGAAGGGAGATTTGGATCGCATTGTAGCTTATGGTGACAAAGGAAATATCCTCAGATAAAGACTAGAAAGAAGATTTATGAAAAACTGCTTTGTGATGTGTGAATTCATCTCACAACGTTACACCATTCCTTTATTGAGAAGTTTGCTAACACTTTCTTCGTGGAAACTGCTATGGGATATTCAGGAGTGCATTGAGGAATATGGCAAAAAAGGAAATATCCTCAGATAAACACTAGAAAGAAGCTTGTTGAGAAAAAGTTTTGTGATGTGTGAATTCATTTTACAGAATTACACTGTTCATTTCATTCAGCAGTTTGCTAACATTGTTTTCATAGAATCTGCAAGGGATGTTTGGGAGTGCATTGAGACTGATGGTGAAAAAGGAAATATCCTCAGATAAAAACTAGAAAGAAGCTTTCTGAGAATCTGCTTTGTGATGTGTGAGTTCATCTCACGGAGTTTCATGATTCTTTTCATAGAAAAGTTTGGTAGCGTTGTTTTTGGAGAAGGGATATTATGGATTGCGTTGAAACTCATGGTGACAAAGGAAATATCCTCAGATAAAAACCAGGAAGAATCTTTCTTAGAAAGCTCTTTGTGATGTGTGAATTCATCTCACAGTGTTACATCTTTCTTTTCATGGAGTACTTTGCTAACATTGTTTTCATGGAATCTGCAAAGTAATAGTTGGGAGTCATTGAGGTCTATAGTGAAAAAGAAAATATGCTCAGATAAAATCTAGAAGGAAGTTTTCTGAGAAAATGCTTTGTGATGTGTGAATTCATTTCCCAAGCATACACGATTCTTTTCATTGAGCAGTTTGATACCACTTTTTTCTTGGAACCTTCAATAGGCTATTTGGGAACACATTGAAGCCTATGGTGACAAAGGAAATATATTCTGATGAAAACCAAAAAAGAAGGTTTCGGAGAAACTGCTTTGTGATCTGTGAATTCATCTCACAGAGTTACACTGTTCTTTTCATTGAACAGCTTGCTAACACTGTTTTCATGAAATCTGCAATGGGACGTTTCAAAGTGCATTGAAACTTATGGTAACAAAGGAAATATCCTCAGACAAAAACTAGAAAAAAGCTTTCTGAGAAACTGCTTTGTGATTTGTGAACTCACCTCACAGAGTTACATGATTCTTTCATGGAGTAGTTTGGTTGCACTGTTTTAACGCAATCTGATAAGGGATATTTTGGATCTCATTGCAGCCTATGGTGACTCAGGAAATATCCTCAGTTAAAAACTAGAAAGAAGCTTTCTGAGAAAGTTCTTTGTGATGTGTGGATTCATCTCACAGAGTTACACCTTTATTTTCATGGAGCAGATTGAAAACACAGTTTTTGTGGAATCTACAAAGGGATATTTGAGAGTGCATTGCAGACTATATTGAAAAAGGAAATATATCGTAGAAAAAGGAGAAAGAAGCTTTCTGAGAAACTGCTTAGCGATGTGTGAATTCAACTCACATAGTTAAACTGTTCTTTTCATAGAGCAGTTTGCTGGCACTGTTTTCCTGGAATCAGCAATGTCATATTTCGGAGCTCTTTGAAGCCTGCTGTTAAAAAGTAAATATTCTCAGACCAAAACTAGACAGAAAGTTTCTGAGAAATTCCTTTGTGATTTGTGAATTCATCTCACAGAGTTACAAGATGTATTCAATGGATCAGTTTGATAGCACTGTTTTTGGAGAAACTGAAGAGGAATATTTTGAATCACATTGAAGCCTATGGTGGCAAAAGAAATAACCTCAGATAAAAAGTAGAAAGAAGCTTTCTGAGAAAGTTTTTCGGATGTGTTAATTCATCTCAAAGGGTCAAACCTTTTGTTTCATGGATCAGATTGCTAATGCTGTTTTCGTTGAATCTACAAAGGGATATTTGGGAGGACATTGAAGCCTATGGTGAAAAAGGAAATAACCTCAGATAAAAACTAGAAAGAAGCTTTATGAGAAACTGCTTTGTGATGGGTGAATTCAACTCACAGAGTTACACTGCTTTTTTCTCTGAGCAGTTTGCTAACACTATTTTCTTTGAATCTGCAATGGCATATATCAGAGCGCATTGAAGCCTATTGTTAAAAATTCAATATCCTCAGACAGAAACTAGGAAGAAACTTTCTGACAAACTCCTTTGTGATTTGTGAACCCATCTAACAGAGTTACATGAGGCTTTCAATCGACCAGTTTCATAGCACTGTTTTTCAGGAATCTGAGAAGGGATATTTTGGATTGCATTGGAGCCTGTGGTGACAAAGGAAATATTCTCAGAAAAAAAATAGAAAGAAGCTTTCTGAGAAATTTCTTTGTGATGTGTGAATTCATCTCACAGAGATACACCTTTTTTTTAATTGAGCTGTTTGCTAACACTGTTTTTGAGGAATCTGCAAAGGAATATTTGAGAGCACATTGAGGCTTGTGCTGAAAAAGAAAATATCCTCAGATAAAAATTGGAAAGATGCTTTCTGAGAAACTGCTTTGTGATGTGTGAATTCATCTCTCAGAATTACACTGCTCTTTTCATTGAGGAGTTTGCTAACACTGTTATCTTGGAAACTGCAATGGGGTATTATGGAGCGCAATGAAGCTTATCATGACAAAGGAAATATCCTCATATAAAAACTAGAAAGAAGCTTTATGAGAAACTGCTTTCTGATGTGTTAATTCAGCTCACAGAGTTACATGATACTTTTCATGGATCAGTTTGTTAGCAATATTTTTGTGGAGTCTGAGCAGGCAAATTATGGATCGCCTTAAACCCTATGGGGACTAAAGAAATATCCTCAGATAAAAACTGGGAAGAAGCTTTCTGAGAAACTGCTTTGTGATTTGAGAATTCATTGCACAGAGTTACATGATTCTTTACATGCAGTAGTTTGGTAGCACTCTTTTGAAGGAATCTTAGAAGGTATATTTTGGATAGCATTGAAGCCTGTGGTTACTAAGTAATATCCTCAGAAAAATACTAGAAGGAAGCTTTCTGAGAAAGTTATCTATGATATGTGAACTCACCTCAGAGAAACACCTTTGTTTTCATGGAGCATTTTGCTAACAGTGTTTTAGTGGAATCTGCAAGGGATATTTGGGAGTGCATTGAGGCCTATAGTGAAAAAAAATATATCCTCATAGAAAAAATGAGAAAGAAACTTTCTGAGAAACTGCTTTGTGCCGTGTGAATTCAAATCTCAGAGTTACACTGCTCTTTTCATTAATCAGTTTGTTAACACTGTTTTCTTTTAATCTGCAATGGGACATTTCAGAGCACTTTGAAGTTTATGGTGACAAGGAAATATCCTCAGACCAAAAAAAAAAGAAACTTTCTGAGAAACTGCTTTGTGATTTGTGAACTCATCTCACAGAATTACATGATTCTTTTCATGGATCAGTTTGATAGCCCTGTTTCTGGGGTATATGAGTAGGGATATTTTGGATCACATTGAAGCCTATGGTGACAAAGGAAATATCCTCAGACAAAAACTGAAAACAAACTTTCTGAGAAACTGCTTTGTGATTTGTGAATTCATCTCACAGAGTTACATGACTCTTTTCATGGAACAGTTTGGTAGCACTGTTTTTTGGTAAACTGAGAAGGGCTGTTTTGGATTGCATTGAAGAATGTGATGAATAAGCAAATATACTCAGATAAAAACTAGAGAGAAGCTTTCTGAGAAAGTTCTTCATAATGTGTGAATTCATCTCACAGAGTTACACCTTTCTTTTCATGTTCCAGTTCACTAACACTGTATTCATTTATCTGCAAAGCGATATTTTGGTGTGCATTGAGGCCTATGGTGAAAAAGGAAATATCCTCACATAAAAACTAGAAACAAGTTTCTGAGAAAATACGATGTGATGGGTGAATTCATCTCATAGGGCTACACCATTCTTTACTTTGAGCCATATGATAACACGGTTTTGGGGAGTCTTCCACAGGATATTTGGGAGTGCATTGAAGCCCATGGTGTAAAAGGAAACATCCACATACAAAAACCAAAACGAAGATTTCAGAGAAACTGCTTTGTGTTGTGTGAATTCGACTAACAGAGTTACCCTGTTCTTTTCATTGAGTAGTTTGCTAACACTGTTTTTGTAGAATCTGCAAAAGGATATTTGGGAGCGCATTGAGGTCTATGGTGACAAAGGTAATATCCTCAGATGAAAAGCAGAAAGAATCTTTCTGAGAAACTGCTTTGTGATTTGTGAATTCATTACACAGAGTTACACAATTCTTTTCATGGATCAGTTTGCTAGCTCTGTTTTTGGGGAATCAGAGAAGGGATATTTTGGATCTCACTGAAGTCTGTGGTGACTAAGGAAATATGCTCAGTTAAAAAGTTGAAAGAAGCTTTCTGAGAAAGTTCTTTGTGATGTGTGAATTCCTCTCATGGAGAAACACCTTTCTTTTAATGTAGCAGTTTGCTAACACAATTTTTATGCAATCAGCAAAGGGATATTTGTGAGCGCATTGAGGCCTATAGTAAAAAAATAAATATCCTCATAAAAAAACTAGAAAGAAGCTCTCTGAGAAACTGCTTAGTGACATGTGAATTCATCTCATAGAGTGACACTGTTATTTTCATTCAGCAGTTTGCTAACACTGTTCTCTTAGAATCTGCAATGACATATTTTGAAATGCATTGAAGCCTACTTTTAAAAATTAAATATCTCTAGACTAAAACTTGAAAGAAATTTTCTAAGAAACTCCTTTGCAGTTTGTGAATTCACGTCACAGAGCTACATGATGCTTTCAATGGATCACTTTGATAACACTGTTTTTGGGGAATCTGAGAAGTGATATTTTGGAACACATTGAAGCCTATATTGACAAAGGAAATATCCTCAGATAAAAACTAGAAAGAAGCTTTCTGAGAAATGTATTTGTGATATGTGAATTCGTCTCCCAGAGTTACACATTTCTTTTCATGGAGCAGGTTGCTAACACTGTTTTCATGGAATACGTAGTGGATTATTTGGGAACACATTGAAACCAATGATGAGAAAGGAAATATTCTCTGATAAAACCTAGAAGGAAGCTTTTTGAGAAACTGTTTTGTGATGGGTGAATTCATCTCACAGAGCTAAATTGTTCTTTTCTTTGAGCTACATTATAATGCTGTTTTTGTGGAGTCTGCAATAGGATATGTTGGACTGCATCGAAGCCTATGGTGATAAAGGAAATATCCCCGTAGAAAAACCAAAAAGAAGCTTTGTGAGAAACCGCTTTGTGATATGTGAATTCAACACAGTTCTTTGTGATGTGTGAATCCACCTCAGATAGTTACATCTTTCTTTTCATGGAGCAGTTAGCTAACACTGTTTTCGTGGAATCTGCAAAGGTATATTTGGGAGTGCATTGAGACCTATGGTGAAAAAAGAAAATATCCTCAGTTAAAAACTAGAAAGAAGCTTTCAGAGAAAGTTTTTGTGATGTGTGAGTTTATCTCACAGAGTTGCACCTTTCTTTTCATGGAGCATATTGATAACACTGCTTTTGTGGAATCTTCAAAGGGATATTTGGTAGTGTACTGAAGCCTAGGGTGACAAAGGAAATATCCTCATAGAAAAACCAAAATGAAGCTTTCTGAGAAACTGCTTTGTGATATTTGAATTCAACACACAGAATTACACTGTTATTTTCATTGAGCAGTTTGCTTACACTGTTTTCTTGGAATCTGCAACGGGATATTTCGCAGTGTACTGAAGCTTGTGACAAAGGGACTATCCTCTGACATAAACTAGAAAGAAGCTTTCTGAGAAACTGCTTTGTGATTTGTGAATTCATCTCACAGAGTTACACGATTCTTTTAACAGAGCAATTTGGTAGCACTGTTTTCTGGGAATCTGAGAAGTGATAATTTGGATCGCATTGAAGCCTATGGTGACAAGGGAAATATCCTCATATAAAAACTAGAAGGAAGCTTTCTGAGAAATCGCTTTGAGATGTGTTAATTCATCTCACAGTGTTACATTATTATTTTCATGGATCAGTCTGTTAGCACTGTTTTGTGGAATCTGAGATAGGATGTTTTGGATCACTTTGAAGCCTATGGTGACAAATGAAATATCCGAAGAGAGGAACTAGAAAGGAGGTTTCTGAGTCAGTTCTCTGTGATGTGTGAATTCATCTCACAGAGTTACACCATTCTGTAAATTGAGTAGTTTGCTAACACTCTTTTCGTGGAATCTGCAAAGGAATATATGGGAGTACATGGAGGCCTATGTTGAAAAAGCAAATATCCTCAGAAAAAAAGCAGAAGGAAACTTTCTGAGAAAATACTTCATGATGTGTGAATTTGTCTGACAGAGTTACACTGTTATTTTCATTGAGCAGTTTGCTAATACTGTTTTCTTGGAATTTGCAATTGGATATTTCAGAACACATAGACTATGTTGACAAAGGGAATATCCACACATAAAAACTACAAGGAAGGATTCTGAGAAACTGCTTTGTGATGTGTTAATTTATCACACAGAGTCACACGATTCTATTCGTGGATCAGTTTTTAGCACTCTTTTTGGGGAATCTCAAAAGGGTCATTTTGGATTGCATTGAAGCCTATGGTGTCTAAGGATATAACCTCAGATAAATACTAGATAGAAGCTGTCTGAGAAAGTTTTATGTGTTGTGTGAATTCATCTCAAAGAGTTACACCTTTCTTTTCATGGAACACTTTGCTAACACAATTTTTGTGGAATCTGCAAAGGAATATTTGGGAGCACATTGAGGCCCATAGTGAAAAAGGAAATATCCTGATAGAAAACCTAAAAAGCTTTCTGAGAAACCACTTTTTGATGTGTGAGTTCAACTCACAGCGTTACACTGTCCTTTTCATTGAGCAGTTTGCTAACACTGTTTTCTTGGAATTTGCAATGGGATATTTTGGAGTGCTTTGAAGCTTATTGTGACAAAGGAAATACCCTGAGACATAAATTAGAAAGAAACTTCCTGAGAAACTGCTTTGCCATGTGTCACTTCATCTCACAATGTTACACAATTCTTTTCATGGATTAGTTTGATAACGCTGTTTTTGGGAAATCTGAAAAGGGATATTTTGGATGGCTTTGAAGGTTATGGTGAAAAGGTAAATATCCTCAGATACAAACTAGAAAGAAGATTTCTGAGAAAGATCTTCATGATGTGTGAAAACATTTCAAACAGTTACATCTTTCTTTTCACGGAGCAGTTGATAACACTGTTTTCATGGAATCTGCAAGGGATGTTTGGGAGTGCAAGGAGGCTTTTTGTGAAAAAGGTAATACTTCCAGATAAAAACTAGAAAGAAACTTTCTGAGAAACTGGTTTGTGATATGTGAATACATCGCAGAGAGGTACACTGTTCTTTTCATTGAGCCGTTTGCTAGCACTGTTTTCTTGGAATCTGCAATGGGATATTTCTGAGTGCATTGAAGCATATGATGACAATGAGAATTTGCTAATTTAAAAACTAGAAAGAATCTTTCTGAGAAACCTCTTTCCGATGTGTTAATTCATCTCACAGAGTTACACGATTTGATTCATGGAGTAGTTTGGTATTACTGTTTTTGGTGAATCTGAGATGAGATATTTTGGATCACTTTGAAGCCTATGGTGAGAAAGAAACCTCCTCAGATAAAAACTAGAAAGAAGCTTTCTGAGAAAGTTCTTCATGATGTGTGAATTCATCTCACAGAGTTACACCATTTTTTTTTACATTTAGCAGTTTGCTAACACTGTTTCATAGAATCTGCAAAGGGATGCTTTGGAACACATTAATTACTATCATGAGAAAGGAAATACCCTCAGATAAAAACTAGAAAGAAGCTTTCTGAGAAACTGCTTCATGACATGAGAATTCATCTCAGAGTTACACCATTTTTTTCATTAAGTAGTTTAATAACAGTGTTTTCCTGGAATCTGCAGTAGGATATTTGGAAGCACATTGAAGCCTATGGTGACAAAGAAATATCCTCATATAAGACCAAATAGAGGCTTTCTGAGAAACTGCTTTGTGATATGTAAATTCATCTTACAGAGATACACTGTTCTTTTCATTGATCAGTATGCTAAACTGTTTTCTTGGAACCTGCAAGGGGATTTTTTGGAGCGCATTGAAGCTTATGGTGACAAAGGAAATACCCTCAGACAACAAGTAGAAAGAAGATTTCTGAGGAACGGCTTTGTGATTTGTGAATTCACCTCACAGAGTTACAGGATTCTTTTTATGGTGCAGTTTGGTATCCCTGTTTTTGCTGAATCTGAGAAGGGATATTGTGGATTGCATTGAAGCCTATAGTGTCAAAGGAAATATCCTCAGATTAAAAGTAGAAAGAAGGTTTCAGAGAAACTTCTTTGTGATGTGTGAATTCATCTCACAGAATTACAACTTCCTTTTCATGGAGCAGTTTGCTAACACTATTATCGTGGAATCTGCAAAGGGATATTTGGGAGCACATTGAGGTCTATGGTGAAAAAGGAAATATCCTCATAAAATCTATAAAGAAGCTTTCTGAAAAACTGCTTTGTGATGTGTGAAATCAAGTCACAGAATTACAATGTTCTTTTCATTGAGCAGTTTGCTGACACAGTTCTCTTGGGATCTGGAACAGCATACATTTTTTATGGAATATGCAAAGGTATATTCGGGATTTCCTTGAGGCCTATGGAGAAAAATGAAATTACTTCAGATAATAACTGGAAAGAAGCTTTTACAGAAACAGTTTTGTGATGTGTGTATTCATCTCATAGATTTTAACCTTTTGTTGATTGAGCAGTCCGTCATCATTGTTTTTGTGATATCTGAGAAGAGTTACTGGGGAGTATATTGAAGCCTATGTTGACAACAGAAATATAATCAGACAAAAAACAAAAAGAACTTTCTGAGAAACTGCTTTGTGATATGTGAATTCATCTCACACATTTACCCCTTTATTTTCATGGAGCCATTTGCTAACACTATTTTTGTGAAATCTGCAAAGGGATATTCAGAAGCAAATTGAGGCAAATGGTGAAAAAGGACATATCCTCAAAAAAAAAAAAAACGAGAAAGAAGCTTTCTGAGAAACTGATTTGTGGTTTGTGAATCTATCTCACAGCATTACATGATGCTTCCAATGGATCAGTTTGATAGCACTGTCTTTGGGGAATCTGAGAAGATATATTGTGGAATGCATTGAAGCCTATGGTAGCAAAGAAAATATCCTCAGCTAAAATCTAGAACGAAACTTTCTGAGAAACTACTTTGTGATGTGTGAATTCATCTCACGGAGTTACATCTTTTTTATTGAGAAGTGTGCTCATATTTTTTCGTGGAATGTGCAATGGGATATTCCAGAGTGCATTGAGGCCTATGGTGAAAAAGGAAATATCCTCAGATAAAAACTAGAAAGAAGATTTCTCAGAAACTGCTTTTAGATGTGTGAGTTCATCTCAAAGACATACACTATTGTTTTCATTGAGCATTTTGATAATACTGTCTTCATGGAATTTGCAATATGATACTTGGGAACACATTGAAGAATATGGTGACAAAGGAAATATCCCCAGACATAAAGCAAAAAGAAACTTTCTGAGAAACTGTTTGGTCATGTGTGAATTCATCTCACGGAGTTACACATTTCTTTTCAAGGAGCAGTTTGCTAACACTGTTTTCGTGGAACATGAAAAGGGATATTTGGGAATGAGGTGAGGCCGATGGTAACAACGAAAATATAATGAGACAAAAACCAAAAGAAAATTTCTGAGCAACTGATTAATGATATGTGAATTCATCACACAGATTGACACCTTTCTTTTCATGGGGTAGTTTGCTATAAGTATTTTTATGGAGTCTACAAAGGGATAATTTGTGAACGCATTGAGGGCTATGGTGAAAAAGGAAATACCCTCGGACAACAACTAGAAAGAAGCTTTCTGAGAAACTGCTTTGTGATGTGTGAATTCATCACAGAATAACACTATTATTTTCATTGATCAGTTTGCTAACACTGTTTTCTTGGAATCTGTAATCTGATATTTTGGAGCTCATTGAAGCTTAGGGTGAAAAAGGAAATATCCTGAAATAAGACTACATAGAAGTTTTCTGAGAAACCACTTTGTGATGTGCTAAATCATCTCACAGATTTACACAATTCTTTTCATGGATCAGTTTAATAGCACTATTTTTGGGGAACCTGAGAACGAATATTTTGGATTGCATTGAAGCCAATGGTGAAAAAGGAAATATCCTCAGAAAAAACTGGAAAGAAGCTTTCTGAGAAACTGCTTTGTGATTTGTGAATTCATCTCACAGAGTTAAATGGTTGTTTTCTTGGAGCAGTTTGGTAACAATGTTGTCAGTGAATCTGCAAGGGGATAATTGGGAGTGCCTTGAAACCTATGTAGACAAAGGAAATATCCTCAGATAAAGCCAAAAAAATACTTTCTGAGAAAGTGCTTTGTGATGTGTGAATTAATCTCACAAATTTACACATTTGTTTTCATGGAACAGTTTGCTAACACTATTTTCGTGGAATCTGCCAGGGGATATTTCGGAGCACATTGAGGCCTACAGTGAAAATGGAAATATCCTCATACAAAAACTAGAAAGAAGCTTTCTGAGAAACTGCTTTGTGATTTGTGAATTCATCTCTCAGAGTTACATGATTCTTTTCATGGAGCAGTTTGGTTACACTGTTTTTGGGGAATCTGACAAGGGATATATTAGATTGTATTGAAGCCTATAGTGATGAAGGAAATACACATTTCTTTTCATGGAGCAACTTGCTAACACTGTTTTATTGGAATCTGCACAGGGGTATTTGGGAGTGCCTTGAGGCCTATGGTGAAAAAGGAAATATTCCCAGATAAAAACTTTAAAGAAAGTTTCTGAGAAAGTTCTTTTTGACGTGTGAACTCATCTCACAGGGGTACACCTCTCCTTACATTGAGAAGATTGCTAACACTTTTTTCGTGGAATCTGCCATGGAATATTTGGGAGCACATTGAGGAATATGGTTAAAAAGGAAATATCCTCAGTCTCAAACCAGAAAGATGATTTCTGAGAAACAGCTTTGTGATGTGTGAATTCATCTCACAGAGTTACACCATTCTATTTATGGATCTGTTTGGTAGCACTGTTTTGGGGGAATCTGAGAAGGGATATTGTGGATGGCATTGAGGCTTATGGTGCAAAAGCAAGTATCCTCAGATAAAAACTAGAAAGAAGCTTTGTGAGAAACTGCCTTGTGATGTGTAAATTTATCTCACAGAGTTACACCGTCCTTTTCATTGAGAAGTTTGTTAACCCTGTTTTCTTTTAATCTGCAATATGATATTTTGGAGTGCTTTGAAGATTATGATGGCAAAGGAAATATTCTCATCCAAAAACCAGAGAGATGGTATCTGAGAAACAGTTTTGTGATGGGTTAAATTCATCTCACAGTGTTACACCATGCTTTTCATGGAGCAGTTTGGTAGCACTGTTTTTGGTTAATCTGATAGGGGATATTTTGGATTGCATTAAAGCCTATGGTGACAAAGTAAATATCCTCAGATAAAAACTAGAAAGATTTCTGAGAAAGTTCTTTGTGATGTTTGAATTCATCTCACTGAGTTGCACCTTTCCTTTTCATGGAGCAGTTTGCTGACACTGTTTTAATGGAATCTACAGAGGGATATTTGGGAGTGCATTGAGGCCTGTGGTGAAAAAGTAAATATCTTCAGATAAAAACTAGAAAGAAACTTTTTGAGAAACTTCTTTGTGATGTGTGAATTCATCTCACAGAGTTACACTGTTCTTTTTATTGAGCAGTTCGCTAACACTCTTTTCTTGGAATCTGCAATGGGACATTTCAGAGCACATTGAAGTTTATGGTTACAAAGGATAAATCCTCAGACAAAGCTAGAAAGAAGCTTTCTGAGAAACTAGTTGGTGATTTGTGAATTCATCTTATTGATTTACCCAAAACATATCATGGAGCAGTTTGGTAGCACTATTTTTGGGGAATTTGAGAAGGGATATTTTGGATTGCATTGAAGCCTACAGTGACAAAGGGAATATCATCAGATTAAATCTAGAAACAGGCCTTCCTAGAAAGTTTTTGGGATGTGTGAATTCATCTCACATAGCTACACCTTTGTTTTCATGGAGAAGCTTGCTGGCACTGTTTGTGTAGAATCTGCAAAGGGATATTTTGGAAACCATTGAGGCCTATAGTGTAAAAGTAAATATCCTGAGATAAACACTAGAAGGAGGCTTTATGAGAGACTTCCTCGTGATGTGTGAATTCATGTCACAGAGATGCACTATTCTATTCATTGTGTAGTTTGCTAACACTGTTTTTCTTTTAATCTGCAGTATGATATTTTGGAGAACTTTGAAGCTTATGGTTACAAAGGAAATATCCTCATATAAAAACTACAAAGATACTATATGAGAAACAGCTTTGTGAAGTGTTAATTCATCTCACAGAGTTACACCATTGTTTTCATGGAACAGTTTGGTAGCACTGTTTTTAGGAAATCTGAGAAGGGATATTTTGTATCTCATTGAAGCCTGTGGTGACTAAGGAAATATCCTCAGATAAAAACTAGATAGAAGCTTTCTGAGAAAGTTCTTGATGATTTGTGAATTCATCTCATACAGTTACACCTTTATTTTCATAGAGAAGTTTGCTAACACGCTTTCCGTGGAATCTGCAAGTGGATATTTGGGAGGACCCTGAGACTTATGGTGGAAAAATTATATACGCAGATAAATACTAGAAAGAAGCATTTGGAGAAACTGCTTTGTGATGGGTGAATTCAGCTCACAAAGTTACACCATTGTTTTCATGGAGAAATTTGGTAGCACTGTTTTTGGGGAATCTGAGAAGGGATATTTTGGATCACATTGAAAACTATGGTGACAAAGGAAATATCCTCAGACAAAACCTAGAAGGATGCTTTCTGAGAAAGTTCTTTGTGATGTGTGAATGTGTGAATTCGTCTCACAGAGTTGCACCTTTCTTTTCATGGAGCAGCTTGCTAACACTCTTTTCATGTAATCTGCAAATGGATATTTGGGAGCATGTTGAAGTCTGTAGTGAAATACCAAATATCCTCAGACAAAAAGTAGAAAGAAGATTTCTGAGAAACTGGATTGTGATGTGTGAATTCATCTCACAGAGTTACACTGTTTTTTTCACTGAGAAGTTTCCTAACACTGTTTTCTTGGAATGTGCAATGGTATATTTTGGTGCACGTTGAAGCTTATGGTGACAAAGGAACTATTCTCATGTAAAACCTAGAATGAAACTTTCTGAGAAGCCTCCTTGTGATGATTTAATTCATCTCACAGAGTTACGTGATTCTTTTCATGGAAGAGTTTGGTAGCACTGTTTTCGGTTAATCTGAGAGGGGATAGATATTTTCAATTGCATTAAAGCTTATGGTGACAAACTGAATATCCTCATATTCACTAGAAATATTTCTGAGAAAGTTCTTTGTGATGTTTGAATTCCTCTCACAGGGTTACACCTTACTATCCATGGAGGAGTTTGCTAACACTGTTTTCATGTAATCTGCAAATGGATATTTGGGAGTGCATTGACGCCTACAGTGAAAAAATAAATATCCTCAAATACAAACTAGAAAGAAACATTTTGAGAAACTTCTTTGCGATGTGTGAATTCATTTCACAGAGCTACACTGTTCTTTTCATTGAGCAGTTTGCTAGCACTGTTTTCTTGGAATTTGCAATGGGATATTTCAGAGCGCATTGAAGTTTATTTTGACAAAGGATATATCCTTAGACAAAAACTAGAAGGAAGCTTTCTGAGAAAATACTTTGTGATTCGTGAATTCGTCTCACTGATTTACACAAAACTTTTCATGGAGCAGTTTGGTAGCACTGTTTTTGGGGAATTTGAAAAGGAATATTTTGCATCGCATTGAAGCCTACAGTGACAAAGGGAATATCATTGGATGAAGACTAGAAAGAATCTTTCTTAGAAAGTTTTTGTGATGTGTGAATTCTCATCAAAGAGCTACACCTTTCTTTTCATGGAGCAGTTTTCTGACACTGTTTCATGGAATCTGCAAAGGGATATTTCAGAGCCCATTGAGGCCTATAGTGTAAAAGTAAATATCCTGCAATAAAACCTAGAAGGAGGCTTTGTGAGAAACTGCTTTGTGATGTGTGAATTCATCTCACAGAGTCACACTGTTGTTTTCATTGAGCAGTTTGATAACACTGTTTTCATGGAATCTGCAGTAGGTTATTTAGGAATGCATTGAAGCCTATGGTGACAAAGGGAATATCCTCAGATACATAACAAAAGGAAGTTTTCTGAGGGACTGCTACGTAAGGTGTGAATTCATCTGACAGAGTTACACTGCTCTTTTCATTGAGCTGTTTGCTAAGACTGTTTCCTTGGAATATGCATTGGGATCTTGTGGAGCACATTGAAGATTATGGTGAAAAAGGAAATATACTCATATTAATACCAGAAAGAACCTTTCTGAGAAACCACATTGTGTTGTGTTCATTCCTCTCACAGAGATACATGGTTCATTTCATGAATCAATTTGGTATCACTGCTATTGTGATGTCTGAAAAGGGATATTTGGGAGTGCATGGAAGCTGATGGTGGAAAAGGAAATATCCTGAGATAAAAACCAGAAAGAAGATTTCTGTGAAATTTCTTTGTGATGGGTGAATTCATCACACAGTGTTACGCCTCTATTTTTTTTGAACTGTTTGGTAGCACTGTTTTTATGGAATATGCAAAGCGGTATTCAGGAGCTCCTAGGGGCCTATAGTGAAAAAGGAAATAACTTCAGATAAAAACTGTAAAGAAGCTTCTCGAGAAAAGGTTTTGTGATGTGTGCATTCATCTCATAGTGTTTAACCTTTTTGCTGATGGAGAAGTCCATCATCACTGTTTTTGTGGTACCTGAGAAGAGTTATTTAGGAGCACATTGAAGCGTATGGTGCCAAAGAAGTATAATCAGACAAAAAACAAAAAGAAGCTTTCTGAGAAACTTCTTTCTGATGTGTGAATTCATCTCACGGATTTACACCTTTATTTTCATGGAGCTGTTTGCTAATAATATTTTTGTGAAATCTGCAAAGGGATTTTCACAAGCACATTGAGGCAAATGGTGAAAAAGGATATATTCTCAGGCAAAAAGTAGATATACGCTTTCTGAAAAACTGCTTTGTGATTTGTGAATTCATCTCACAGAGTTACATGATTCTTTTCATGGAACAGTTTCATTGCACTGTTTTTCGGGAATCTGAGAAGGAATATTTTCGATCGCATTGGAGCCTGTGGTGACAAAGGAAATATCCTCAGATAAAACCTAGAAAGAAACTTTCTCAGAAACTTCTTTGTGATGTGTGAATTAACCTCACAGAGTTACACCATTCTTTTCATTGAGAAGTGTGCTACCACTTTTTTCGTGAAATCTGCAATGGGACATTCCGGATTACAATGAGGCCTATGGTCAAGAAGTAAATATCCTCAGATAAAATGTAGAAACAGGCTTTCTGAGAGGTAATTTTGGATGTGTGAATTCATCTCACAGAGATACACTGTTGTTTTCATTGAGAAGTATGATAACACTGTTTTTGTGGAATTTGCAATAGGATATTTCAGAGTGAATTGAAGCCTACAGTGACAAAGGAAATATCCGAAGATAAAAACCAAAAAGAAGCTTTCTGAGAAACTTCTTCGTGATGTGTGAATTCAACTCACAGACTTACACTTTTCTTTTCCTGGGGCAGTTTGCAAACACTATTGTCATGGGATCTGCAAAGGAATATTTGCAAGTGCGTTGAGGGAAACAGTGAAAAAGGAAATACCCTCAGACAAAAACTAGAAAGAAGATTTATGAGAAACAACTGTGTGATGTTTGAATTCATCTTACAGGGTTATACTGTACGTTTCATGGAGAAGATGGGTAGTACTGTTTTGGGGGAATCTGAGAAGGGTTATTTGGTCTGTGTTGATGCCTATGGTGAAAAAGGAGATATCCTCAGATAAAAACCAGAAAGAAGCTTTCTGAAAAAGTTATCTGTGATGTGTGAATTCATCTCACAGAGATACACCTTTCTTTTCATGGAGCAGTTTGCAAACCCTGTTTATGTGGAAACTGCAAAGTGATATATCGGAGTGCTTTGAGGCCTATGGTAAAAAAGGAAATGTCCTCAGAAAAAAATTAGAAAGAAGATTTCTGATAAACTACTTTTGGATGTGTGAATCAAACTCACAGAGATACACAGTTGTTTAAATTGAGGAGTTTGATAACACTGTTTTCGTGGAATCTGCAATAGCATATTTCAGAGCTCATTGAAGAATATGGTGACAAAGGAAATATCCCCAGACAAAAACCAGAAAGAAGCTTTCTGAGAAACTGTTTTGTGAAGTGTTAATTCATCTTACAGAGATACACCTTTCTTTTCATGGAGCACTTTGCTAACACTGTTTTCGTGGAATCTGCAAAGGGACATTGGTGAGTGCATTGAGGCCTATGGTGAAAAAAGGAACTATCCTCAGAAAATAACTAGAAAGAAACTTTCTGAAATACTGCTTTGTTATTGGTGAATTCATGTCACAGTGTTACACAATTCTTTTCATGGGGCAGTTTGGTAGCACTGTTTTGGGGGAATCTAAGAAGGGATATTTTGGATCATGTTGAGGTCTATGGTGACAAAGAAAATATCCTCAGATAAAAACAAGAAAAAACTTTTGGAGAAACCACTTTGTGAAGAGTTAACTCATCTCACAAAGTTACACAATTCTTTTCATGGGTCAGTTTGGTAGCACTTTTTTTGGGCAATCTGAGAAGGGATAATTTGGATCTCATTGAATCCTATGGCGAAAAAGGAAATATCCTGAGATAAAAACTAGAAAGAAGCTTTATGCAAAAGTTTTTTGTTATGTGTGAATTCATCTCACAGAGTTACAACTTTCTTTTCATGGACGACTTTGCTAACACTGTTTTCGTGGAATCTGCAAAAGGATATTTGGGAGCAAGTTGCAGCTGATTGCAAAAAAGGAAATATCCTCAGACAAAAACCAAAAAAAAGCTTACTGAGAAACCTCTTTGTGATGTATGAATTCATCTCACATAATTACACTGTTCTTTTCATTGAACAGCTAGCTACCCTAGTTTTCTTGGTATCTGCAATCTCATATTTTGGAGCACATTGAAGCTTAGGGTGACAAGGGAAATATCCTCATATGTAAACTAGCAAGAAGCTTTCTGGGAAACCATTTTGTTATATGTTAATTCATCTCACAGAGTTTCATGATTATTTTCATGGATCAGTTTGGTAGCACTGTTTTGGGGTATCTGAGAAGGGATATTTTGGATTGCTTTGATGAATATGGTGACAGACGAAATAGTCTCAGATAAGAACTAGAAAGAAACTTTATGACAAAGTTTAATGTGATTTGTGAATTCATCCAATAGAGTTACACCTTTCTTTTCATGGATCAGTTAGCTAACACTGTTTTTTGGAATCTGTAAAGGGATATTTGGCAGCACATTGAGGCCTATAGTGGAAAAAATTGTATACTCACATAAAAACTAGAAAGAAGGTTTCTGAGAAACTGCTCTATGATGTGTGAATTCATATCACAGAGATACAGCTTACTTTTTGTGGAGTTGCTAACCCTGTTTTTGTGGAATCTGCTAAGTGATATGTGGGAGCACATTGAAGAATTTGGTGACAAAGGAAATATGCCCAGACAAAAACCAGAAAGAAGCTTATGAGAAACTGTGTTCTGAAGTGTGAATTCACCTCACAGAGTTACACCTTTCCTTTCATGGAGCAGTTTGCTAACACTGTTTTCGTGGTATCTGAAAAGGGATATTTGCGAGCGCATTGAGGCCTATGGTGAAAAAGGAACTATCCTCAGATAAAGACAAGAAAGAAGCTTTCTGAGAAACTCTTTTGTGATTTGTGAATTCATCTAAAAGTGTTACATGATTCTTTTCATGGAGCAGTTTGGTAGCACTGTTTTTGGGCAATCTGAGAAGGGATATTTGGGATCGTATTGAGGCCTATGGTGACAAGGGAAACATCCTCAGATAAAAACTAGAAAAAAACTTTCTGATAAACCACTTTTCGAAGAGTTAATTCATCTTACAGGATGACACGATTCTTTTCATGGATCAGTTTGATAGCACTGTTTTGGGGGAATTTGAGAAGGGATATTTTGAATCACATTGAAGCCTATGGTGACAAAGGAAATATTCTCAGATAAAAACTAGAAAGAAGCTTTCTGAGAAAGTTATTTGTGATGTGTCAATTCATCTCACAGAGCTACACTTTTCTTTTCATGGACCAGTGTGTCAACACTGTTTTCGTGCAATCTGCAAAGGGATATTTGGGAACGATTTTAGGCGTATGGTGATAAAGGAAATATTCTCAGATAAAAACTGGAAGGAACCTTTCTAGGTAACTGATTTGTCATTTGTGAATTCATCTCACAGAGTTACACTGTTCTTTTCATTGAGTAGTTTGTGAAAACTCTCTTCTTGCCATCTGCAGTGGAATATTTCAGAGCACATTGAAGCTTACGGTCACAAAGGAAATATCCTCATTTAAAAACAAGAAGGAAGCTTTCTGAGGAACCATTCTGTGATGTGTTAATTCATTTCACAGAG
This sequence comes from Colobus angolensis palliatus, assembly GCF_000951035.1. Lineage (NCBI taxonomy): Eukaryota > Metazoa > Chordata > Mammalia > Primates > Cercopithecidae > Colobus > Colobus angolensis. Next base: position 219,743 of record NW_012119310.1, on the reverse strand, counting down.
TTACATGATTCTTTTCATGAATCATTTTGGTAGCAGTGTTTTGGGGAATATGAGAAGGGATATTTTGGATCACATTGAAGACTATGGTGACAAAGGAAATATACTCATGTAAAAACTGCAAACAAGCTTCTGAGAAACTTCTTCATGATGTGTTAATTCATCTCACTGAGTTAAAACTTTCTTTTCATGGAGAAGTTTGGTAACAATGTTTTCGTGGAATTTACACAGGATTATTTGGTAGCTCAATGTTACCTATAGTGAAAAAGGAAATAACCTCAGAAAAAAACTAGAAAGAAGTTTTCTGTGAACCTGCTTTGTGATGTGCAAATTCACCTCACAGTGGTACAATGTTCTTTTCTTTGCCCAGTTTGGTGACACTGTTTTCATGGAATCTGAAATAGGATATAAGGGAGCACATTAAAGTCTTTGGTGACACAAGAAATATCCTTACAGAAAAAGCACAAAGAAATTTTCTGAGAAACTGCTTTGTGATGTGTGAATTCATCTCAGAGTTACATGATTCTTTTCATGGAACAGTTTGGTGGCACTGATTTTGGGCAATCTGAGATGGTATATTTTGAATGGCATTGAAGCCTATGGTGACAAAGGAAATATTTTCAGATAAAAATGGGAAAGAATCTTTCTGAGAATTTTCTTCATGATGTGTGAATTCATCTCACAGTGTTACACTGTACTTTTCACTGAGCAGTTTGCTGATACTGTTTTCGTAGACCCTGCACAGGGATATTTGGGAGCCCATTGAGACCTATGGTGGAAAAGGAAATATCCTCAGATAAAAATTAGAAAAAAGCTTTCTAAGAAACTGCATTGTGATGACTGAATTCACCTCATAGAGTTACACTGTTCTTTTCATTGAGCAGTTTGCTAACGTTCTTTTCTTGGAATCTACAATGGGATATTT
>NW_012119310.1:212696-218581 GCF_000951035.1 Colobus angolensis palliatus | reverse complement strand
TCCTCAGATTAAAAACTGAAAAGAAGCTTTCTGAGAAACTACTTTGTGATGTGTGAATTCATTTCACAGAGCTATGCCATTCCTTTCATTGTGCAGTTTGCTAATACTTTTTTCATGGAATCTGCAGTAGGATATTTGGGAGCGCATTGAAGCCTATCATGACAAAGGAAATATCCTCAGATACAAATGAAAAAGAACGCTTCTTAGAAACTACTTTGTGATGTGTGATCTCATCTAACAGAGAGTTGCACTGTTATTTTCTTTGAGCAGCTTGCTAACACTGTTTTCTTGGAATCTGCATTGGGATAATTTGGATCACGTTGTAGCTTATGGTGGCAAAGGAAATATACTCAGAAAAAAAGGAGAAAGAAGCTTTTTGAGAAACTGCTTTGAGTTTTGTGAATTCATTTCACAGAGTTGCATGGTTATTTTATTGGAGAAGTTTGGTAGCATTGTTTATTTGGAATCTGAGGAGGTATATTTTGGATTGCATAGAAGCCTATGGTGACAGAGGAAATACCCTCAGAAAAAAACTAGAAAGAAGCTTTCTGAGAAAGTTCTTTGTGATGTGTGAATTCATCTGACAGAGTTACACCTTTCTTTCATGGAGAAGTGTGCTAACAGTGTTTTTTGGAATCTGAAAAGGGATATTTGGGAGTGTTTTGAGGCCTAAAGTGATAAAGGTAATACCGTCAGATAAAAAGTAGAAAGAAGCTTTCTGAGAAACTGCTTTGTGATTTGTGAATTCATCTCACAGAGTGACACATTTCTTTTCATTGAGCAGCTTGCTAACACTGTTTTCTTGGAATCTGCAATGGTATATTTCAGAGTGCATTGAAGCTTACAGTGAAAAAGGAAATATCCTCATATAAAAACAGGAAGTAAGCTTTCTTAGAAACAACTTTGTGATGTCTTAATTCATCTCACAGAGCTACACGATTATTTTCGTGGATCAGTCTGTTAGCAATGTTTTTGGGGAATCTGAGAACGAATATTTTGGATCGCATTGAAGCCTATGTTGACAAAGTAAATATAATCATATAAAAACTGGAAAGAAGAATTATGAGAAACTGCTTTTTGATGTGTTAATTCATCTCACTGAGTTACAGCTGTCTTTTCATGGAGTAGATTGCTAACTGTTATTGTGGAATCTGCACAGGGATATTGGGGAGTGCATTGCGGCCAATATTGAAAAAGAAAATATCCTGAGATAAAAACTAGAAATAAGCATTTGGAGAAACTGTTTGTGATGCGACTTCATCTCACAGAGATACAATGTTCTTTTCATTGAGCAGTTTGATAACACTGTTTTCGTGGAATCTGAAATAGGGTATTTGGGAGAGCATTGAAGCCTATGGCGACAAACGAAATATCCACAGATAAAAACCATAAAGACACTTTCTGAGAAACTTTTTTATGTTTAGTGAATTCATTTCACTGATATACAATGTTCTTTACATGGAGTAGATGGTAGCACTGTTTTTGGGGAATCTTAGTAGGGATATTAGGATCACATTGAAGCATATGGTGACAAAGGAAATACCCTGAGATTAAAACTAGAAAGAAACTTTCTGATAAAGCTCTTTGTAATGTATGAATTTATCTCACAGTGTTACACCTTTCTTTTCTTGAAGATGTTTGCTAACATTCCTTTATGAAATCTGCAAAGGGATATTTGGGTACACACTGAGACCTCTGGTGAAAACGGAAATATCTCAGATAAAAACAAGAAAGAAGCTTTTGGACAACGTTCTTTGTGATGTCTGAATTCATCTCACAGAGTTATACTGTACTTTTCATGGAACAGTTTGCTAACACTGTTCTCATGGAACAGAAAGCTTCTTTATAGTTTTTGTCTCAAGATATTTCCTTTGTCACCATAAACTTCAATGAACTCCAAAACATCCCATTGCAGGTTCCAAGCAAACAGTGTTAGCAAACTGATCAATGAACAGAACAGTGTAAAGCTGTGAGATGACTTCACACACCAAAAAGTAGTTTCTTAGAAAGCTTCCTTCTAGTTTTCTTCTGAGGATATTTACTTGCAACCATAGGCTTCAATGCACTCCCAAATATCCTACTGCAGATACCACAAAAACAGTGTTATCAAATGGCTCAAAGAAAAGCATGATGTAGCTCTGTGAGATGACTTCACACATTACAAAGCAGTTTCTCAGAAACTTTCTTTCTAGTTTTTATCTGATATTTCCTTTTTCACAATAGTCCTGCATGCGCTCCCAAATATCCTTTTCCATATTCCACGAAAACAGTGTTAGCGAACTGCTCCTTGAAAAGAAAGGTTAACTCTGTGAGTTGAATTCACATATCACAAAGAAGTTTCTCAGAAACCTTCTTTACAGTTCTTATCTGAGGATATTTCCTTTTACACCATAGGCCTCAATTCGCTCCCAAATATACCTCTGCAGATTCCAGGAAAATAGTGTTAGCAAACTGCTCCATGAGAAGAAAGGTGTAACTCTGTGAGATGAATTAAAACATCACAAAGTGGTCTCTCGGAAAGTTCCTATCTAGTTTTTATATGAGAATATTTCCTTTGTCACCAGAGGCTTCAATGTGATTCAAAGTGTCTCTTCTCAGATTCCCCAAAAACAACGCTACCAAACTGATCCATGAAAAGAATCGTGTAAATCTGTGATATGAATTAAAACATCACAAACCAGTTTCTCTGAAAACTTCTTTCTAGTTTTTATATGAGGATATTTCCTTTGTCACCATAAGCTTCAACCCACTCTCACATATCCCTTTGCAGATTTCAAGAAAACAGTGTTATCAAACTGCTCAATGAAAGGAACCTTGTAACTCTGTGAGTTGAATTCAAAAATCACATAGCAGTTTCTTAGAAAGCATCTTTCTAGCTTTTATCTGTGGATATTTCCTTTTTCACTATAGGCCTCAATTCGATCCCAAATATCCCTTTGCAGATTCCATGAAAACTCTGTTAGCAAACTACCATATGAAAAGAAAGGTGTAACTCTGTGAGAATATTTCACACATCACAAAGAACTGTCTCAGAAAGCTTCTTGTTACTTTTTATCTGAGGATATTTCCTTAGTAACCATAGGCTTCAATGCCATCCAACATATCCCTTCTCAGATTCCCCATAAACGGTGATAGCAAACCAATCCATGAAAAGAATCATGTAACTCTGTGAGATGATTTAACACATCCAAAAGCAGTTTCTCAGAAAGCTTCTTTCTAGTTTTTATATGATGATATTTCCTTTGTGACCACAAGCTGAAATGCACTTGGAAATATCCCATTGCAGATTCCAAGAAGACAGTGTTAGCAAACTGCTCAATGAAAGGATCAGTGTCACACTGCTTTGTCAAACTGCTTTGTGATGTGTGAATTCATCTCACAGAATTACAGTGTTCTTTTCATGTTAATTCATCTCCCAGAGTTACATGATCCATTTCATGGATCTTTTTGGTAGCACTATTTTTGGGGAACTGAGAAGTGGTATTTCAGATCACAGTGAAGCCTATGGTGACAAGAGAAACATCCTCAGATAATAACTAGAAAGAAGCTATCTGATAAAGTTCTTTGTGATGTGTGAATTCATATCACAGAGTTAAACCTTTCCTTTCATGGAGCAGCTCGCTAACACTTTTCTTGGAATCTGCAAAGGGACATTTCAGATGCATTGAGGCTTATATTCAAAAAGGAACTATCCTCAGATGAAAATTAGAAAGATGTTTTCTGAGAAACTGATTTTTGATGTGTGAATTTATCTCACAGAGTTACACCATTCTTTTCATTGAACAGTTTGATAACACTGTGTTCATGGAATCTGCAATACGATATTTGGGAGTGCTTTGAAGCCTATGGTGACAAAGTAAATATCCTCAGATAAAGACCAAAAGTAAACTTTCTGAGAAATGGCTTTATAACGTGGAAATTCATCTCACAGAGTTACACTATTGTTTTCATTGAGTAATTTGCTAACACTGTTTTCTTGGGCTCTGCAATGGGATATTTTGGTGTGAATTGAAATTTATTGTGAATAAGAAAATATCCTCAGACAAAAATTAGAAAGATACTTTCTGAGAAACTGCCTTATGGTGCGTCAATTCTTCTCACAGAGTTACACGATTCTTTTCATGGATCAGTTTGATAGCGCTGTTTTTGTGGAATCTGAGAATGGTTTTTTTGGATCACATTGAAACCTATGATGAAAAAGGGAATATGCTCAGATTATAACTAGAAAGAAGATTTCTGAGAAAGTTCTTAGAGATGTTTGAATTTGTCTCACAGATTTACACCTTTATTTTCATGGAGCAATTTGCTAACACTGTTTTTGTGGAATCTGCAATGGGATACTTCATAGTGCATTGAAGCTTACATTGACAAAGGAAATACATTCATATAAATATTAGAAAGAAGCTTTCTGAGAAATCACTGTGAGATGTGTTAATTAATCTCACAGAGTTACACTATTCTTTTCATGGATATATTTATTAGCATTGTTTTTCATGTATCTGAGTAGGGATATTTTGGATAGCATTGATGCCTAGGGTGACAAAGAAATTATCCTCAGATAACAACTTGAAAAAAGCTTTCTGAGAAAGGCTTTTGGGATGTGTGAATTCGTCTCACAGAGATACACTTTTGTTTTCATGGAGCAGTGTGCTAACACTGGTTTTGTGGAATATGCAAAGGGGTATCTGGGAGTGCACTGAGGCCTATGGTAAAAAAGGAAATATTCTCAGCTAAAAACTACAAAACTACAAAGAAGCTTTCTGAGAAACTGGTTTGTTATGGGTGAATTCTTCTCACAGTGTTGCACCATTCTTTTCTTTGAAATATATGAAAAAACTGTTTTCCTGGAGCCTGCAATAGGATATTTCGGATTGCATTGAAGCCTCAGAGTTACACTGTTCTAGTCATTGAGCAGTTTGCTAACACTGTTTTCTTGAAATCTACAATGGGATATTTCAGAGCACATTGAAGCTTATTGTGAATTAGCAAATATCCTCAGACAAAAACTAGATAGAAACATTCTAAGAAATCGTTTTGTGATTTGTGATTTAATCAGACAGTGTTACATGATTCTCCTCATGGATCTGTTTGATAGCACTGTTTTTGGGGAGTCTGAGAAGGGATATTTTGTATCACATTGAAGCCTATGGTGACAAAGGAAATATCTTCCGATAAAAACTATAAAGAAGCTTTCTGAGAAAGTTCTTTATGATGTGTGAATTCATCTCACATAGCTACACCTTTCTTTTCATGGAGAAGTTTGGTAACACTGTTTTTGTGGAGTCTGCAAATGGATATTTGGGAGTGCATTGTGGCCAATAGTGAAAAAGGAAATACCCTCATAGAAAAACTAGAAAAATCTTTCTGAGAATCAGCTTTGTGATGTTTGAGTTCAATGCATAGAGTTCCACTGTTGTTTTCATAGAGAAGTTTGCTAGCACTGTTTTCTTGGAATCTGCACTGGCATATTTCTGAGCGCATTGAAACTTAGTGTGAAAAAGGATATATCCTCAGACAAAAACTAGAAAGAAACTTTCAGAGAAACTGCATTGTTATGTGTGAATTAATATCAGAGAATTACCCTGTTCTTTTCATTGAACAGCTTGCTAACACTGTTTTCTTGGAATCTGCAATGGGATATTTCGAAGCACATTGAAGCTTATTTTGACAAAGGAAATATCCTCATATAAAAACTAGAAAGAAGCTTTCTGAGAAATCGCTTTGGGATGTGTTAATTCATTTGACAGAGTTACAAGATTGTTTCCATGGATCCATTTGGTAGCACTGTTATTGGGGAATCTAAGAAGGGGTATTTTGTATTGCTTTGAAGCCTATGGTGACTAAGGACATATCCTCATATAAAAACTAGAAAAAGTCTGTCTGAG
>NW_012119310.1:206689-212566 GCF_000951035.1 Colobus angolensis palliatus | reverse complement strand
AAGGGATATTTGGGAACACATTGAGGCCCATAGTGAAAAAGGAAATATCCTCATAGGAAAACCAAAAGGAAGCTTTCTGAGAAACTGCTTTGTGTTGTGTGAATTCGATTCACAGAGTTACACTCTTCTTTTCATTGAGCAGTTTGTTAACACTGATATCTCGGAATCTGCAATGAGATATTTCAGACCACATTGAAACTTTTTTGTGAAAAAGGAAATATAATCAGACAAAAACTAGAAAGACATTTTCTGAGAAACTGCTTTGTGATTTTTTAATTCATCTCACTGAGTTACACCATTGTTTTCATGGATTAGTTTGAAAGCCCTGTTTTTGGGGAATCTGAGGAGGGATACTTTGGATATGATTGTAGTCTATCGTGACTAAGGAAATATCCTCAGGAAAAAAACTATAATGGAGCTTTCTGAGAAAGTTCTTTTTGATGTGTGAATTCATCTCACAGAGATACACTTTTGTTTTCATGGAGCAGTTTGCTAATACTGTTTTTGTGTAATCTTCAATAAGATATTTGGGAATGCATTGAAGCCTCTGGTTACAAAGGAATTATCCTCAGACAAACACGAAAAAGAAGTTGTCTGGGAAAGTACTTTGTGATGTGTGAATTCAACTCACAGAGTTACACTGTACTTTGCATTGAGAAGTTTGCTTACACTGTTTTCTTGGAATCTGCACTCTGATATTTCTTAACACATTGCAGTTTATGGTAACAACGGAAATATACTCATAGATAAAGCAAAAAGAAGCTTTCTGAGAAACTGCTTGGTAATGTGTGAAATCACCTCACAGAGTTACAACATCCTTTCATTTAGTAGTTTGATAACACTGTTATCGTGGAATATGCTATAGGATATTTGGGAGTGCATTGAAGTCTATGGTGACAGGCACATATCCTCATAGATAAAGGAAAAGGAAGCTATCTGAGAAACTGCTTTGTGTTTTGTGAATTCCTCTCACAGTGTTACACTGTTGTTTTCATTGAGCAGTTTGCTAACTCTGTTTTCTTGGAATCTTAAAAGGGAAATTTTGAAGCACATTGAAAATTATGGTGATATAAGAAACGTCCTCATAGAAAAGGTAGAAAGAAGCTTTCTGAGAAACTGCTTTATGATGTGTTAATTCATCTTACAGTGTTATGCAATCCTTTTCATGGATCAATATGGCAGCACTGTTCTTGGGGATCCTGAAAAGGGATATTTTGGATCACATTGAAGCCTGTGGTGACAGAGGAAATATTTTCAGATAAAAATTAGAAAGAAGCTTTATGAGAAACCGTTTTGTGATGTCTGAATTCATCTCACGGAATTACACATTTCCTTCTTTGTATGGAGCCATTGGTAACACTGTTCTCATGGAATCTGCAAAGGGATATCTGGGAGCACATTGAGGTGTATGGTGAAAAAGGAGAGAGATGGATTCACACACCACACCACAAAGAACTTTACCTGAAGTTGTCTTTCTAGTTTTTATCTGAGGATATTTCCTTAGTCACCTTAGGCTTCAATGTGATCCAAAATACCCCTTCTCAATTTCCCCCAAAAGAGTGCTACCAAATTGATAAAAGTAAAGAATATTGTAACTGTGTGATATGAATTAACACATCTCAAAGCAGGTCTCAGAAAGCTTCTTTCTAGTTTTTATATGAGGATATTTCCTTTCTTACCATAAGCTTCAATGAGATCCAAAACAACCCTTCTCAGTTTCCCCAAAACGGTGTTATCAAACTGATCCATGAAAAGAATCATGTAACTCTGTGAGATGAATTCACAAATCACAAAGCAGTTTCTCCGAACGTTTCTTAGAAGGAAAGTAGACGTTTTTGTCTGAGGATATTTCCCTTTTCACAATATACTTCAATGAACTCCAAAATATCACATTGCTGATTCCAAGAAAACAGTGTTAGCAAACTGCTCAATGAAAAGAACAGTGTAATTCTGTGAGTTGAAGCTTTCTGAGAAAGTACTTTGTGATGTGTGATTTCACCTCACACATTTACACCTTCTTTTAATTGGTAACACAGTTTTCACGAAATCTGCATAGAATATTTGGTTGCACATTGAAGCCTATAGTGACTAAGGAAATATCCTCAAAAAATAGGAGAAAGAATCTTTCTGAGAAACTGCTTTGTGATGTATGAATTCATCTCACTGATTTATACCTTTTCTTTCATGGAGCAATTTGCAAATACTATTTTCATGGAATCTGAAAAGTGATATTCACGAGTGCATTGAGGAATATGTTGAAAAAGGAAATATACAAATACTAGAAAGAAGATTTCTGTCAAACTGTTTTGTGATATGTCAATTAATATCAGAGAGTTACATCGCTCTCTTTAGCGAGAAGTTTGCTATCACTTTTTTCGTGGAATCTGCAATGCAATATTCTGGAGCACATTGAGGAATATGGAGAAAAAGGAAATATTCTCAGATAAATACTAGAAAGGAGCTGACTCAGTAACAACTCTGTGATGCGTGAATTCATCTCACACAGTTACACCATTCTTTTCATGGAGCAGTTTGGCAGCACTGTTTTTGGGGAACATGAGAAGGGATATTTTGAATCACATTGAAGCCTTGGGTTATAAAGGAAACATCTTCAGATAAAAATTAGAAAGAAGATTTCTCAGAAACTTCTTTGTGATATGTGTATTCACCTCACAGAGTATCATCTTTCTATTCATGGAGCAGATTGCTAACACAGGTTTCATGGAATCTGCAAAGGGATGTTTAGGAGCACATTGAGGCCTATCTATGGTGAAAAAGGAAATATCCTCAGAGAAAAAGTAGAAAGAAGGTTTCTGAGAAATGGTTTTGTGATGTGTGAATTCATCTTACAGATTTACACTGTTCATTTCATTGAGCCGTTTGCTAACACTGTTGTCCTGGAGCCTACATTGGGATATTTTGAAGTGCAATAAAGCTTATGGTGACAAAGGAAATATCCTCATATGAAAACTAGAAAGGAACTTTATGAGAAACTGCTGTGTGATGTGTTAATTCATCTCACAGAGTTACATGATTCTTTTCATGGATCAGTTTTTGGGGAATCTGAGAAGGGATATTTTGGATCACATTGAAGCCTATGGTGACAAAGGAGATATCCTTAGATAAAAACTAGAAAGAATAATTCTGAGAAAGTTCTTTGTAATAATTGAATTCATGTCACACATTTACAACTTTCTATTCATGAAGCCGTTTGCTAACACTGTTTTCTTTGAATCTGTGAAGGGATATTTGGGAGCACATTGAGGTCTATAGTGAGAAAGGAAATATACTCAGATCAAAACTAGAAAGAAGATTTCTAAGAGACTGCTTTGTGTTGAATGAATTCATCTTACAGAGATACAGCATCATTTTCATTGGGCAGTTTGATAACACTGTTTTTGTGGCGTCTACAAAAGGATATTTGAGAGTGCATTGGAGCCTATGGTGACAAAGGAAATATCCTAAGTTAAAAACTAAAAAGAAGCTTTCTAAGAAACTACTTTGTGTCGTGTCAATTCACCTCACAGAGTTACATCTTTCTTTCCATGGAGCAGTTTGCTAACACTGTTTTCATGGAATCTGCAATAAGATATTTGGGAGTGCATTGAAGCCTATGGTGACTGCAGAAATATCCTCAGAGAAAAACCAATAAGAATCTTTCTGAGAAACTGCTTTGTGATGTGAGAATTCATCTCACAGATTTACACTTTTTCTTTCATAGAGGAGTTTGCTAATACTATTTTCGTGGAATCTGAAAAAGTATATTCACGAGTGCATTGAGGAATATCTTGAAAAAGGAAATATACTCATACAAATACTAGCAAGAAGCTTTCTGTGAAACTGCTTTGTGAGGTGTCAATTAATATCACAGAGTTACAGTGGTCTCTTCATTGAGAAGTTTGCTATCACATTTTTCGTGTAATCTGCAATACGATATTCTGGAACACATCGAGGAATATGGAGAAAAAGGAAATATCCTCAGATACATACTAGAAAGAAGCTGTCTGAGAAACAGCTTTGTGATATGTGATTCATCTCACATAGTTACACAATTCATTTCATGGTGCAGTTTTGGAGCACTGTTTTTGGGGAATCTGAGAAATGATATTTTGGATCACATTGAAGCCTTGGGTGACAAAGGAAATATCTTCAGATAAAAACTAGAAAGAAGCTTTCTCAGAAACTTCTTTGTGATGTGTGTATTCATCTCACACAGTATCACCTTTCTGTTCATGAAGCAGACTGCTAAGACAGTTTTCATGAAATCTGCAAAGTGATGTTTGGGATCACAGTGAGGCCTAAGGTTTATAAGGAAATATCCTCAGAGAAAAAGGGGAAAGAAGCTTTCTGGTAAACTGCTTTGTGATGTGTGAATTCATCTTACAGATTTACACCATTCATTTCATTGAGCCGTTTGCTAACACTGTTTTCCTGGAGTCTACAATGGGATGTTTTGGAGCGCATTGAATCTTCTGGTGACAATGGAAATATCCTCATATACAAACTAGAAATAAACTTTCTGAGAAAAGCTTTGTGATGAGCTAATTCATCTCACAGAGTTACACCTTTCTTTTCATGGAGGAGTTTGCTAACACTGTTATTGTGGAATCTGCAAAGGGATTTTTGGGAGCGATTTGATTCCTGTGGTGAAAAAGCAGATATCCTCAGATAAAAACTAAACAGAAGCTTTCTGAGAAACTGTTTGGTGATGCGTGAATTAATCTCACATAGTTACACTGTTCTTTTCACCGAGTAGTTTGCTAACACTGTTTTCTTGGAATCTGCACTAGGATATTTCAGAGTGCCTTGAAACTTTCGGTGATAAAGGAAATTTCCTCTGATAAAAACTGGAAAGCATCTTTCTGAGAAAGGGCTTGTGATGTGTTAATTCATTTCATGGAATTACTCGATTCTTTTCTTGGATCAGTTTGGGAGCAATCTTTTTTGGAAACCTGAGAAGGGATACTTGGTATCACATTGAAGCCTGTGGTGACAAAGGATAGATTCTCAGATGTCCTAGAAAGGATCTCTCTGAGAAAGTACTTTGTGTCATGTGAATTCATCTCACAGTGTTACACCTTTCTTTTCATGGAGTCATTTGCTAACACTGTTTTCATGGAATATGCAAAGGGATATTTGGGAGTGCATGGAGGATTATGGTGATAAATGAAATATCCTCTGATAAAAACCAAAAAGAAAATTTCAATGAAACTGCTTTGTGATGGGTGAATTCATCTCACAGACTTACACTGTTCCTTTCATTGAAAAGTTTGCTAACACTTTGTGTGTGGAATCTGCAATGGGATATTCACGAGCACATTGAGGTCTATGGTGAAAAACAAAATATCCTCAGACAAAAAATAGAAAGAAGCTTCCATAGATAGTGCTTTGTGATTTGTGAATTCATGTCACATTATTACATGATCCTTTTTATGAAGCAGTTTGTTAGCACTGTTTTGGTGGAATCTGCAAATGGATATTTGGGAGTGCATTGATGCCTCTGGTGATAAAGGAAATATCCTCAGACAAAAACTGGAAAGAGGCTATCTGAGAAACTTCTTTGTGATGTGTGAATTCATCTCACAGAGTTACACTGTTCTTTTCATTGAGCAGTTTGATAACACTGTTTTCGTGGAATCTGCAATAGGATAATTGGGAGCACATTGAAGCCTATGGTGACAAAGGAAATATTCTCAGATAAAAACCAAAAAGAGGCCAGTGCGGTGGCTCAAGCCTGTAATCCCAGCACTTTGGGAGGCTGAGGCTGGCAGATCACGAGGTCAGGAGATTGAGACCATCCTGGTTAACACTGTGAAACCCCGTCTCTACTAAAAAAAAAAAATACAAAAAACTAGCCGGGCGAGGTGGCGGGTGCCT
>NW_012119310.1:202733-206639 GCF_000951035.1 Colobus angolensis palliatus | reverse complement strand
AAACCCCGTCTCTACTAAAAAAAAAAAATACAAAAAACTAGCCGGGCGAGGTGGCGGGTGCCTGTAGTCCCAGCTACCTGGGAGGCTGAGGCAGGAGAATGGCATAAACCCAGGAGGCAAAGCTTGCAATGAGCTGAGATCCGGCCACTGCACTCCAGTCTGGGTGACAGAGCAAGACTCCATCTCAAAAAAAAAAAAACCAAAAAGAAACCTTCTGTGAAACGCTTTGGGATGTGTGAATTCATCTCACAGAGTTACGCTATTCTTTTTATTGAGAAGTTTGCTAACACGTTTTTCGTGGAAACTTTAATGGCATATTCGGGATTGCATTGAAGAATATGGTGAAAAAGGAAATATAATCAGATAAAAACTAGAAGGAAGCTTTCCAAGAAACTGCTACGTGATGTTTGAATTCATCTCACATAGTTACACCATTCTTTTCATGGAGTAGTTTGGTAGGCTGTTTTTGGAGAATTTGAGAAGGGATATTTTGTATCGTATTGAAGACCATGGTGACAAAGGAATTATCCTCAGATAAAAACTGGAAAGAAGTTTTCTGAGAAAGTTCATTGTGATGTGTGAATTCATCTCACAGGTTTACTCCTTCTTTTCATAGAGCAGTTTGCTAACAATATTTTCATGGAATCTGGCAAGGGATATTCGTGAGAGCACCATGGCAAATGGTGGCACAGAAATTATCCTCACACAAAAACTAGAAGGAAGCTTTCTGAGAAACTGCTTTGTGATGTGTGTATTCATATCACAGAGTTACATGATTTTATTCTTAGAGCAGTTTGCTAACACAGTTTTCGTGGAATCTGCAACAGGATATTTGGGAGTTCATTGAAGCTTATGGTGAAAAAGAAATTATCCTCAGTCAAAAACCAAAAAGAAGCTGTCTGAGAAACTGCTTTGTAATGGGTAAATTTAACTCACAAATTTAAAACTTTCTTTTCATGGAGCAGTTTGTTAATACTTTTATCGTGTAATTAGCAAAGGCATATCTGGGAGCACATTGAGGCCTATAGGCACATTGAGACTATAGTGAAAAAGGAAATATCCTCAGATAAAAACCAGAAAGAAGCTTTCGGAGAAACTACTTTGTGATGTGTGAGTTCATCTTACAGACTTACACCATTCTTTTCATTGTGCAGTTTGATAACACTGTTATCGTGGAATCTGAAATAGGATATGTTTGAGTGCCTTGAAGGCTATTGTGACAAAGGAAATATCCTCTGACAAAAATCAAAAGGAAGCTTTCTGTCAAACTGCTTTGTTATGTGTGAGTTCATCTCACAGAGTTACACCATCCTTTTTATTGAGAAGTTTGCTAACACTTTATTCATGGTATCTGCCATGGGATATTCCAGAGCACCTTGAAGAATATGGTGAACAAGGAAATATCCTCAGATAAAAACTAGAAAGAAACTTTCTGAGAAACAGCTTTGTGATGTGTGAATTCATCTTACAGAGATACACTGTTTTTTCATGGATGAGATTGGTGGCACTGTTTTTGGGAAATCAGAGAAGGGATATTATAAATGACACTGATGTCTATGGTGACAAAGGAAATATCCTCAGATGAAAACTAGAATGAAGATTTCTGAGAAACTGCTTTATGATATGTGATTTTATCTCACCGAGTTACACTGCTGTTTTCACTGAGTAGTTTCATAACACTGTTTTCGTGGAATTTGCTATGGGATATTTCGGAGTGTATTGAAGCTTATGGTGACAAAGGAAATATCCTCATGTAAAATCTAGAAAGAAGCATTCTGAGAAACCGATTTGTGATTTGTTCATTCATTTCACAAAGTTAAAAGTTTCTTTTCATGGAACAGTTTGGTAGTATTGTTTATGGGAAATCTCAGAATGGATATTTGGGATTGCATTGAAGCATATGGTGACAAAGGAAACATCCTCAGGTAAAAACTAGAAATAAGCTCTCTCAGAAAATTCTTTCTGAAGTGTCAATTCCTTTTCACAGAATTTCACCTGCCTTTTCATGGAAAAGTTTGCTAACACTGTTTCTGTGGAATCTGCAAAGGGATATTTGGGAGTGCATTGAGGCCTACAGTGAAAAAGGAAATATCCTCAGATAAAAACTAGAAAGAAGCTTTCTGAGAAACTGCTTGGTGATGTGTGAGTTCATCTCACAGATTACACCATTATCTTAATTGAGCAATTTGATAACACTGTTTTCGTGGAATCTGCAATAGGATATTTGGGAGGGTTTTGAAGCTTGCAGTGACAAAGGATATATCCTCAGATTAAAACCAAAATAAGTTTTCTGCGAAACTGCTTTGTGATGTGTCGAATCATCTCACAGAATTACAACATTCTTTTCATTGAGAAGTTCTCTAGCACATTTTTCGTGAAATCTGCAAAGGGATATTCGGTAGCACATTGAGGAATATGGTGAAAAAGTAAATATCCTCAGATAAAAACTAGAAAAATGTTTTCTGAGAAGCAGGTTTGTGATGTGTGAATTCATCTCACAAAGATACACCAATCTTTTCATGGATCAGTTTGATTTCTCTGTTTTTGGGGAATCTAAGAAGGAATATTTTTTGATTGCTTTGAATCGTATGGTGACAAAGGAAATATCCTCAGATAAAAACTAGAAAGAAAGTTTCTGAGAAACTTCTTTGTGATGTGTATATTCATCTCACAGAATAACATCATCTTCATGGAGCAGCTTTCTAGCACTGTTTTCGTGGAGTCTCCAAAGGGAGATTTTGGAGCGAGTTGAGTCCTATGCTGAAAAAGGAAATATCTTCACATAAAATCTGGAAGAAAACTTTCTGAGAAACTGCTCTGAGACTTGTGAATTCATCTGACAGTTACAATGTTCTTTTCATTGAGAAGTTTGCTAACAGTTTTGTCATGGAATCTGCAATAGGATATTCAGGAGTACATAGAGGAACATGGAGAAAAAAGAAATGTTCTCAGATAAAAACTAGAAAGAAGCTTTCTGAGAAACTGCTTTGTGATGTGTGAATTCATCTCACATAGTTATAGGATTCTTTTCTTGGAGCAGTTTGCTAACACTCTTTCTGTGGAATCTTCAATAGGATATTTTGGAGCACATTGATGCCTAGCATGAGAAAGGAAATATCCTCAGCAAAACCCAAAAAGAATGTTTCTGAGAAACTCTCCTGTGGTGTGTGAATTCCTCTAACAAGTTTACACTTTTCTTTTCATTTAGCAGTTTTCTAACACCATTTGCATAGAATCTGCAAAGAGATATTCACGAGTGTGTTAAGGACTATAGTGGAAAAGGAAATATCCCCAGACAAAAACTAGAAAGAAGCTTTCTGACAACATACTTGGGGATTTGTAAATTGATCTCATAGAGTTACATGATTCTTATCATGGAGCAGTTTGGTAGCACTTTTTTGGGGGAATCTGAAGAGGGATATTTAGATTGCATTGAAACCAATGGTGAAAATGAATTATCCTCATATAAAAAGTAGAAAGAAGCTCTCTGAGAAACCGCTTTGTGATGTGTGAATTCAACTCACAGAATTACACGATTCTTTTCATGGATCAGTTTGGTAGCATTGTTTTTGGGGGAATCTGAGAAGGGATATTTTGAATTGCATTGAAGCCTATTCTGACAAAGGAAATAATCTCAGTTAAAAAGTAGAAATAAGCTTAATGAGAAACTGCTTTGTGATGTGTGAATTCATCTCACAGACTTGCATGATTCTTTTCTTGCAGCAGTTTGCTAACACTATTTTCAAAGAATCTGTAATAGGATACTTGGGAGTGCATTGAATTGTATGGTGACAAAGGAAATTTCCTTAGACAAAAAACAAAAAGAAGCTTTCTGAGAAACTGTTTTGTGATGTGTGAATTCAACTCACAGAGTTACACTGTTCTTTTCATTGAGCAGTTTGCTAA
>NW_012119310.1:196797-202178 GCF_000951035.1 Colobus angolensis palliatus | reverse complement strand
CCTCACCTGGCTAGTTTTTTGTATTTTTTAGTAGAGACGGGGTTTCACCATGTTAGCCAGCATGGTCTTGATCTCCTGACCTCGTGATCCGCCCATCTCAGCCTCCCAAAGTGCTGGGATTACAGGCTTGAGCCACCATGCCCGTCCTGCTAACACTTTTTTCGTGGAATCTGCAATGGGACATTCGTGAGTGCATTGAGGCCTAAGGTGAAAAATGAAATATCCTTAGACAAAATATAGAAAGAAGCTTTCTTAGAAACTGGTTTGTGATTTGTGAATTCATCTCATGGAGTTACACCATTCTTTTCATTGAGCAGTTTGATAACACTTTTTTTCATGCAAACTGCAATGGGATATTTTGGAGCACATTGAAGCTTATGGTAACATAGGAAATACTCTCACAGAAAAAGTAGAAAGAGGCTTTCTGAGAAACTGCTTTGTGATGTGTCAATTCATCTCACAGAGTAACACCTTTCTTTTCATGGAGCACTTTACTAACACAGTTTTTGTGGAATCTCCAACAGGATATTTGAAAGTGCATTGAAGCCTATGGTGACAAAGGAATTACCCTGAGATAAAAACAAAAAGACGATTTCTGAGAAACTGTTTTGATGTGTGAATTCATCCCAGCATGTCATACTGTTCTTCTTATTGAGCAGTGTGCTCACACTGTTTTCTATGAATCTACAATGGGATTTTTTGGAGTGCATTGAAGCTTATGGTGTCATAGGAAATATGCTAATAGAAAAAGAAGAAAGAAGCTTTCTGATAAATCACTTTGTGATGTGATAATTCATCTCACAGAGTTACAGAATTCTATTCATGAATCAGTTTGGTAGCAGTTGTTGGGGAATCTGACAAGGACTATTTTGGATCACATTGAAGCCTATCTTGACAAAGGAAATATCCTCAGATAAAAACTAGAAAGAAGGTTTCTGAGAAAGTTCTGTGTGATGTGTGAATTCATCTCACAGAGTTACACTTTTCTTTACATGGAGCCATTTGCTAACACTGTTTTCATGGAATCTGGAAAGGGATATTTTGAGGGGCTTTCAGGATCATGGAGGAAAACTAAATATCCTCAGATAAAAGTTAGAAAAAAGCTTTCTGAGAAACTGCATTTTGATGTGTAAATTAATCTCACACAGTTACACTGTACTTTTCATTGAGCGGTTTGAGAACACTCTTTTCATGCAATCTGCAAAGGGATATTTGGGCGCATATTGAGGTCTATAGTGAAAAAGGAAATATCCTCAGAGAAAAACTAGAAAGAAACTTTCTGAGAAACTTCTTTGTGATGTGTGAATTCAGCTCACAGAGTTACACCGTTCTTTTCATTAAGCTGTTTAATAACACTGTTTTCGAGGAATCTGCAATAGTATATATGGGAGCGTATTGAAGCCTATGGTTACAAAGGAAACATCCTCAGATAAAAACAAAAAGAAACTTTCTGAGAAACTGCTTTGTGATGTGTGCGCTCATCTCACAAAGTTACACTGTTCTTTTCATTGATCAGTTTGACAACACTGTTTTCTTGGAATCTGTATGGGGATATTTTGGAGAGTATTGAAGCTTATAGTGACAAAGGAAATATCCACATACAAAAACTAGGCAGAAGATTTCTGAGAAACTGCTTTTTATTTGTTAATTCAACTCATAAAATTACACCATTCTTTTCATTGAACTGTTTGATCACACTCTTTCCGTGGAATCTGCAAAGGGATATTTGGGAGTGCATTGAGGCCTATGGTGAAAAAGGAAATATCCTCAGGAAAAAAACAGAATCTTTCTGAGAAACTGCATTGTGATGTGTGAATTCATCACAAAAAGTTGCACTGTTCTTTTCTTTAAGCAGTTTGCTAACTCTGTTTTCTTGGAATCTGCAATGGGATTTTGTGGAGTGGTTTGAAGTTTAATTTGACAAAGGAAACATCCTCATATAAAAACTAGAAAGAAGCTTTCTGAGAAAGCACTTTGTGATGTGCTAATTCATCTCACAGAGTTACATGATTCTTTTCATGGATCAGTTTGGTAGCACTGTTTACGGCGAATTTGAGAAGGGATATTTTGGATTTCAGTGAAGTCTATGGTGACAGAGGAAATATCCTCAGATGAAAACTAGAAAGAAGCTTTCTGAGAAAATTCCTTGTGATTCGTGTAGTCTTCTCACAGAGTAACACCTTTCTTTCCATGGAACAGTTTGCTAACACTATTTTTTTGGTATCTACAAAGGGATATTTGGGAGAGAGTTGAGGCCTCTGGTGAAAAAGGAAATATCCTCAGGTAAAAACTAGATAGAAGGTTTCTGAGAAATTGCATTGTGATGTGTGAATTCATCTCACAGAGTTACACCATGTTTTTAATGGAGCAGTTTGCTAGCACTGTTTTCAGGGAATCTGAGAAGGGATATTTTGGATCACATAGAAGCCTATGGTGACAGAGGAAATATCCTCAGACAAAATCTAAAAAGAAGCTTTCTGAGAAACTTCATTGTGATGTGTAAATTCATCTCACAGATTTACACCTTTCTTTTCATGGAGAAGTTTGCTAACACTCTTTCCATGGAATCTGCAAAGGGATATTCACGAGCGTATTGAGGTCTAGGGTTAAAAAGGAAATATCCTCAGATAAAAGCTAGAAGGAAGGTTTCTGAGAAACTGATTTCTGATATGTGAATTCATCTCACAGAGTTACAGCTTCTTTTTCATGGATCAGTTTGGTAGAACTGTTTTTGGGGAATCTGATAAGGGATATTTTGTATGACATTGACACCTATAGTGACGAAGGAAATATTCTCAGATAAAAACCAGAGAGAAGCTTTCTGGGAAAGTTCTCTATGAAGTGTGTGTTCGTCTCAAAGAATTAGACCTTTCTTTTCATGGAGCAGTTCACTAACACCGTTTTTGTGGCATCTACAAAGGGGTATTTTGGAGCATATTGAGGCATATTGTGAAAAAGGAAATATCCTCAGATAAAAATTTGAAAGAAGTTTTATGAGAAACTGCTTCATGATATGTGAATTCATCTCACAGAGTTACACCATTCTTTTCATTGGGCAGTTTGATTACACTGTTCATGGAATCTGCAACAGGGTATTTGTTAGCGCATTGAAGCCTATGGTGACAAAGGAAATATCCTCAGATAAAAAGCTGTAAGAAGGTTTCTTTGTAACTGCTTTGTGATGTGTGAATTCATCTCACAGAGTTTCACTGTTCTTTTCATTGAGAAGTTTCCTAACCCTTTCATCGTAGAATCTGCAATGGGATATTCCAGAGCGCATTGAGGAATATGGTGAAAAAGAAAATATCCTAAGATAAATATTAGAAAGAAGCTTTCTGAGAAACAGCATTCTGATGTGGGAATTCATCTCACAGAGATACACCAGTCTTTTTTTTGGAGCAGTTTAGTAGTACTGTTTTTGGGGAATCTGAGAGGGGATATTTTGGATCACATTGAAGCCTATGGTGACAAAGGAAATATCCTCAGATTAAAACTAGAAAGAAGCTTTATGAGAAACTTCTTCATGATGTGTGAATCCACCTCACAGAGTTACAGTGTTCTTTCATTGAGAACTTTGCTAACACTTTTTTGGTGTAATCTGCAATGGTATACTTGGGAACAGATTGAGGAATATGGTGAAAGAGAAAGTATCCTCAGATAAAAACTAGAAAGAAACTTCCTGAGAATTAGCTTTATGATGTGGGTATTCATCTCACAGAGTTACACCATTTTTTTCATGGAGCAGTTTAGTAGCACTGTTCTTTGGGAATCTGAGAGGGGATATTTTAGATCATATTGAAGCCTGTGGTGACAAAGGAAATATTCTCAGATTAAAACTCGGAAGAAGCTTTCTGAGAACCTGCTTTGCAATATGTGAATTCCTCTTACAGTGTTACACCATTGTTTTCATCGAGCAGTTTGATAACAATCTTCTCGTGGAATCTGCAGTATGATATTTGAGTGGGCATTGAGTCCTCTAGTGAAAAACAAAATATTCTCAGTAAAAACTAGTTATAAGCTTTCTGAGAAACTGCTTTGTGATGTGTGAATTATCTTACAGAGTTACACAGTTCTTTTCAATCAGCAGTTTGATAACACTGTTTTCATGGAATCTGTAATACTATATTTGGAGGCACTTTGAAGCCTACATTGACAAAGGAAATATCCTCAGATTAACACCAAAAGGAATCTATATAGAAACTGCTTTGTGATGTGTGTATTCCTCTCACAGAGTTACACTATTCTTTTCATTGTGAAGTTTGCTAACACTTTTGTCTTGGAATCTGCAATGGGATATTTGGGAGCACTCGGAGGAATATAGTGAAAAAGAAAATGTTCTGAGATAAAAGCTAGAAAGAAGCTTTCTGAGAAACAGGTTTGGGATGTGTGAATTCACTTCACAGAGTTACACTGCTCTCTTTATTGAGCAGTTTGCTAACACTGTTTTCTTTGAATCTGCAATGTGACATTTGGAGTGAATTGAATATGATGGTGACAAAGATATATCCTCAGAGAAAACCTAGAAAGAAGGTTTCTAAGAAACTGCTCTCTGATTTATGAATTCATGTCAGAGGGTTACAGTTTTTTTTTCTTGGATCAGTTTGGAAGAACTGTTCTTGGGGGAATATGAGAAGGTTTATTTTGTATCACATTGACAACTATGGTGACAAAGGACATATCCTCAAATAATAAATAGAAGGAAGATTTCTGAGAAAGTTCTTTGTGATGTGTGAGGTCATCTCACAGAGTTGCAACTTTTTTTTTCATGGAGCAGTCTGGTAACACTGTTTGCATGGAATCTGCAAAGGGATATTTGGGAGGGCACTGAGGCCTATAGTGAAAAAGGAAATATCTTCATAGGAAAACCAAAAAGAAGCTTTCTGAGAAACTGCTTTGTGATGTGTGAATTCATCTCACAGAGTTACACTGTACTTTTCATTTTCATTGAGCAGTCTGATAACAGTGGTTTTGTGGAATCTGAAATAGGATATTTGGAGTGCATTGATGCCTATGACGACAAGGAAAATATCCTCAGAGACATACCAAAAAGAAGCTTTCTGAGAAACTGCTTTGTGATGTGTGGATTCAATTCACATAGTTACACTCTTCCTTTCATTGGGCAGTTTGTTAACACTGTTTTCTTGGAATCTGCAATGAGATATTTTGGAGCGCATTGAAACTTATTGTGAAAAGGGAAATATCCTCAGACAAAAAGTAGAAAGATACTTTCTAGAAACTGCTTTCTTATTTGTGAATACATCTCACAGAGTTATACGATTCTTTTCATGGAACAGATTGGTAGCACTGTTTGTAGGGAATCTGAGAAGGGATATTTTGGATCGCATTGAAGCCTTTGATGAGAAAGGAAATATCCTCAGATA
>NW_012119310.1:183956-196577 GCF_000951035.1 Colobus angolensis palliatus | reverse complement strand
TTTTGGAGAACATTGAAGCCTATGGTGAGAGAGGAAATATACTCAGATAAAAAACAAAAAGAAACTTTCTGAGGAACTGCTTTGTGATGTGTGAATTCATCTCACAGGATTACACTGCTTTTCTCATTGAGCTGTTTGCTAACACTGTTTTCTTGCAACCTGCAATGGGATATTTTGGAGTGCATTGAAGTTTTTGGTGACAAAGGAAATATCCTCATATAAAAACTAGAAATAAGCTTTGGCAGAAATCGCTTTGTAATGTGTTCATTCATCACACTGTGTTACAAGACGTTTCTTGTGGGTCAGTTTTCTGCACTGTTTTTGGGGAATCTGAGAAGGGATTGTTTGAATCCCATTGATGCCTGTGGTGACTAAGAAACTGTCCTCAGATAAAAACTGGTAAGAAGCATTATGACAGCATTCTTTGTGATGTGTGAATGCATCTCAAAGAGGTACACCTACTTGTTATAGGACAGCTTCTAACACTGTTTTCGTGAAATCTGCAAAGGGACATTTTGGAGTTTTTTGAGGCCTATAGTGGAAAAGGAAATATCCTCAAACAAAAAAGAGAATGAAGTTTTCTGAAAACCTGCTTCATGATGTGGATTCATCTCACAGAGCTACACCATTCCTTGTGGAATCTGTAATAGGATATTTGGGAGTGCAGTGAAGCCTGTGGTGACAAAGGAAATATCTTCAGATAAAAAGGAAAAGGAAGCTTTCTGAGAAACTGTGTTGTGTTGTGTCAATTCAACTCACAGAGTTGCACTCTTCTTTTAATTGACCAGTTTGCTAACACTGTTTTCTTGGAATCTGCAAAAGAATATTTTGGACCGCATTGAAGCTTATGGTGACAAAGAGAATAGCCTCAGAAAAAAACTAGAAAAAAGCTTTCTGAGAAACTGCTTTGTGATTTCTGAATTCATCTCACAGAGTTACATGATTCCTTTCATGGAGCAGTTTAGTAGTAATTTTTGGGGGGAATCGGAAAAGGGATACTTTGGATCGCCTTGAAGCCTATGGTGACAGTGGAAATATCCACAGATGAAAATTATAAAGAAGCTTTCTGAGAAACTTGTTCATGATGTGGGAATCCATCTCACAGTGTTACCCCTTTCTCTCATGGAGCAGTTTGCTGACACTGTTTTCGTGTAATCTGCAAATGGGTATTTCGGAGCACATTGAGTCCTATGGTGAAAACGGGAAATATCCTCAGATAAAAACTAGGAAGAGGCTTTTTGAGAAACTGCTTAGTGATGTGTGAACTCATTTAACAGAGTTACACTGTTTTTTTCATTTAGAAGTCTGCTTACAGTGTTTTCTTGGAATATGCAATGGGACATTTTAGAGTCCATTGAAGCTTATGGTGACAAAGAAAATATCCTCAAACAAAAACTAGAAGGAAGCTTTCTGAGAAACTGCTTTGTGATTTCTGAATTCATGTCACAGAGTTACATTATTCCTTTCATGGAACAGTTTGCTAGCACTGTTTTTCAGGAATCTGCGATTGGATATTTTGGATTGCATTGAATCCTATGGTGACAAAATAATTATACTCAGATAACAATTATAAAGAAGCTTTCTAAGAAATTTCTTTGTGATGTGGAAATTGATCTCACAGTGTTACCCCTTTCTTTTCATGAAGCAGTATGCTAACACTTTTTTCGTGGAATCTGCAAAGGGATATTTGGGAGCAAATTGAGGCCCTTGGAGAAAAACGATATATCCTCAGATAAAAACTAGAAAGAAGCTTTCTGAGAAACTGCTTTCGATTTATGAATTCATCTCATTGTGTTACATGACCCTTTTCATAGAGCAGTTTGGTAGCACTGTTTATGTGAAATATGAGAATGGATGTTTTGGATCACATTGAAGCCTAAGGTGTCAAAGGAAATATCCTTAGATAAAAACTAGAAAGAAGCTTTCTGAGAAACTGCTTTTGATGTGTGAATTCATCTCACAGAGTTACATCATTCTATTCATTGATCAGTTTGATAACACTGTTTTCTTGGAATGTGCAATAGAATATTTGGGATCACATTGAAGCCTATGGTGACAAAGGTAATATCCTCAGATCAAAACTAGAAAGAAGCTTTCTGAGAAAGTTCCTTGTGACGTGTGAATTCACCTCAAAGAGTTACACCTTTCTTTTCACGAAGCAGTTTGCTAACACTATTTTTGTGGGATATGCAAAGGGACATTTTGGAGCACATTGATGCCTATGGTTAAAAAGGAATTATCCTCAGATAAAAACTAGAAAGAAGCTTTCTGAGAAACTTCTTTGTTATGTGTGAATTCATCTCACAGAGTTACACTGTTCTTTTCATTGAGCAGTATGCTAATACTATTTTCTTGCAATCTGCAATGGGATATTTGGAGCACATTGAAGCTTATGGTGACAAAGGAAATACCTCAGACAAAAACTGGAAAGAAGATTTCTGAGAAACTGCTTTGTGATTTGGGAATTCATCTCACAGAGTTACATGATTTTTTTCAAAGTGCAGTTTGGTATCACTGTTTTTGGGGAATCTGAGGAGAGATATTTTGGATCACATTAAAGCCTGTGGTGACAAAGGAAATATACTCTGATAAAAATTATAAAGAAGTTTTCTGAGAGGCTACTTTGTGATGTTGGAATTCAACTCACAGTGTTGCACCTTTCTTTTCATGGAGCAGTTTGCTAACACTGTTTTTGTGGAATCTGCAAAGGGATGTTGGGGAGCACGTTGAGGTCTATGGCAAATACGGAAATATCCTTAGATAAATACTGGAAAGAATGTTCCTGAGAAACTTCTTTGTAATATGTGAATTCATCTCACAGAATCATAATGTTCTTTTCATTTAGCAGTCTGCTGACACTGTTTTCTTGGAATCTGCAATGGAATATTTCTCAGTGCATTGAAGCTTATGGTGACCAAAGCAGTATCTTCACATAAAAACAAGAAAGAAGATTTCTGAGAAACCACTTTGTGATGTGTTAATTGATCTCACAGAGTTACATGGTTCTTTAAATGGATCATTTTGGTAGCACTGTTTTAGGGGAAACTGCGAAGGTATATTTTGGATCACATTGATACCTGTGTTAACAAAGCAAAGATACTCAGTTAAAAACTAGAAAGAGACTTTCTGAGAACGTTTTTTGTGAAGTGTGAATTCATCTCACAAAGTTACATCATTCTTTTCATTGAGAACTTTGCTAACACTGTTTTTGTGGAATCTGCAATAGGATATTTGGGAGCACTTGAAGTCAATGGTGGCAAAGAAAGTATAATCAGATAAAAACCAAAAGGAACCTTTCTGAAAAACTGCTTTGTGACGTGTGAACTCATTCCACAGACTTACACTGATCTTTTCACTGAGCAGTTTGCTCACACTGTTTTCTTGAAATATGCAATGGGATGTTTCGGAGCACGTTGAAGCTTATGGTGATAAAAGAAATATCCTCAGTAAAAAGGGATATTTACGAGTGCTTTGAGTCTTAAGCTGAAAAAGGAATTATCCTCAGAAAAAACTGGAAAGAAGCTTTCTGAAAAATTGCTTTGTGATGTGTGAATTCAACTCAGAGTTACACTGTTATTTTCAGTGAGCAGTTTTCAAACACTGTTTTCTTGGAATCTGCAATGGGATATTTCAGAGTGTCTTGAAGCTTGGTGTGACAAAGGAAATATCATCATATAAAAACTAGAAAGAAGTTTTCAGAGAAACTGCTTTGTGATGTTTTAATTCATCTCCTGGATTTACACGATTCTTTTCATGGATCAGTTTGGTAGCACTGTTGTTGGGGAATCTTAGAAGTGATATTTTGGTTCACATTGAAGCCTATGGTGACAAAGGAAATATCCTAAGATAAAATATAGAAAGAAACTTCCTGATAAAGTTCTTTTTGACATGTGAATTCATATCACAGAGTTACATCTTTCTTTTCATGGAACAGTTTGCTAACACTGTTTTTGTGAAGTCTGCAAAGGGATATGTGAGAGTGCATTGGGGCATACAGTGAAAAAGGAAATATCCTCAGATAAAAACTAGAAAGAAACTTTCTGAGAAACTGCTTTGTGGTTTATGAATTCATCTCACAGTGTTACACAATTCTTTTCATGGAGCAGTTTCATTGCATTGTTATGTGAAATCTGAGAAGGGATGTTTTGGATCACATTGAGGCCTATGGTGACAAAGGAAATATCCTCAGATAAGAAATGGAAACAAGATTTCTGAGAAACTGCTTTTGATGTGTGAATTCATCTCACAGAGCTACACCATTCTTTTCATTGAACAGTTTGATAACACTGTTTTCTTGGAATGTGCAGTAGGATATTATGGATCACATTGAAGTCTATGGTGAGAAAGGTAGCATCCTCAGATAAAAACTAGAAAGAAGCTTTCTGAGAAAGTTCCTTGCAATGTGTGAATTCATTTCAAAGAGTTACACCTTGGTTTTCATGGAGCAGTTTGCTAACACTCTTTTCGTGGAATCTGCAAACGGATATTTGGGAGTGAATTGATGCCTATGGTGAAAAAGGAGTTATCCTCAGGTAAAAACTAGAAAGAAGCTATCAGAGAAAGTACTTTGTGATGTGTGAATTCATCTCACAGAGTTACACCTTAGTTTTTATGAATCAATTTGCTAACACCGTTTTCATGCAATCTGCAAAGGGATATTTGGGAGCGCATTGAGATATACAGTGAAATACCCTCATAGAAAAACTAGAAAGAAGCTTTCTGAGAATCTGTTTTGTGATATTTGAATTTAAGGCACAGAGTTACATTGTTCTTTTCGTGGAACAGTTTGCTAACACTGTTTTCTTGGAATCTACAATGGCATATTTCGGAGCGTATTGAAACGTATGGTGACAAAGGAAATATCCACATGTAAAAACTAGAAAGAAGCCATCTGAGAAGCTGCTTTATGATGTGTTAATTCATCTCACAGAGTTACATGATTCCTTTCATGGATCAGTTTGGTAGCACTGTTTTTGGGGAATTTGACAAGGGCTATTTTGGATTGCCATGAAGCCTATGGTGACTAAGGAAATATCCTCAAATAAAAACAATAAAGAAGCTTTCTGAGAAAATTTTTTGGGATGTGTGAATTCATCCCAAAGAGTTTTCTTTTCATGGAGCAGTTTGCAAACACTGTTTTCGTGGAATCTGCAAGGGGATATTTGGGAGTGCATTGAGGCCTATGGTGAAAAAGGAAATATCCTCAAATAAAAAATAGAAGGAAACTTTCTGAGAAACTGCTTTGTGATGTGTGAAATCATCTCACAGAGTTACACTGCAGTTTTCATTGAGGAGTTTGCCAACACTGTTTTCTTGGAATCTGCAATGGGATATTTCAGAGTGCATGGAAGCTTATGGTGACAAACAAAATATCCTCATATAAAAACTAGAAAGAAACTTTCTGAGACACTACTTTGTGATGTGTTAATTCATCTCACAGTGTTACACAATTCCTTTCAAGGGGCAGTATGGTAGCACAGTTTTTGGGGAATCTGAGAAGGGATATTTTGGATTGCATTGAAACCTATGGAGACTAAGGAAATATCCTCAGATAAAAACTGGAAAGAAGCTTTCTGAGAAACTTCTTCATGATGTGTGAATATATCTCACAGAGTTACACCTTTCTTTTTATGAATCAGTTTGCTAACACTGTTTTCATGGAATCTGCAAAGGGACATTTTGAAGTGCATTGAGACCTATAGTGAAAAAGGAAATATCCTCAGAAAAAAATGAGGAGGAGCTTTCTGAGAAACTGCATTGTGATGTGTGAATTCACCACGCAGAGCTACACCATTATATTCAATGAAAAATTTGATAACACTTTTCACGTGGAATCTGCAATAGGATATTTGGGAGGGCATTGAAGTCTGTGGTGACAAAGGAAATATCCTCAGATAAAAACCAAAGAGAAGCTTTCTGAGAAACTGCATTGTGATGTGGAAATTCATCACACAGAGTTACAATGTTATTTTCATTAAGTAATTTGCTAACACTGTTTTCTTGGAATCTGCAATGGGATATTTCGGAGTGCATTGAAATTTATTGTGAATAAGGAAATATCCTCAGACAAAAATTAGAATTATACTTACTGAGAAACTGCTTTATGATGTGTTAATTCATCTCACAGATTGACAAGATTATTTTCATAAATCAGTTTGATAGCATTGTTTTTGGGGAATCTGAATTGGTTGTTTTGGATCACATTGAAATCTATGGTGAAAAAGGAAATATCTGCAGATAGAAACTAGAATGAAGCTTTCTGAGAAAGTTCTTAGAGATGCGTGAATTGATCTCATAGATTTACAAGTTTATTTTCATGCAACAGTTTGCTTACACTGTTTTTGTGGAATCTGCAAAGCGATACATTGGAATGCATTGAGGCCTATGGTGATAAAGGAAATACCCTCAGATAAAAACTAGATAGAAGCATTCTGAGAAACTGTTTTGTGATGTGTGAATTCATCTCAGAGAGTTACACTGTTTATTTCATTGTGAACTTTGCTAATCGTGTTTTCTTGGAATCTACAATGGGATATTTCTGAGCACATTGAAGCTTATGGTGACAAAGGAAATATCCTCATATAAAAACTAGAAAGAAGCTTTCTGAGAAATGGCTTTATGATGTGTTAATTCTTCTCACGGAGTTACATGATTCTTTTCATGGACAAATTTGGTAGCATGGTTTTTGTGGAATCTGAGAAGGGATATTCTGAATCGCTTTGAAGCCAATGGTGACTAAGGAAATATCTTCAGAAAAAAAGAGAATGAACCTTTCTGAGAAAGTTCTTTGTGATTTGTGAATTCATTTCAGAGAGTTACACCTTTATTTTCATAGAGCAGTTGCTAACACAGTTTTCACGGAATCTGCAAAAGATTTTTTCGAGCACTTTGTGGCCTATTTTGAAAAAGGAAATAACCTCATAGAAAAATCAGAAAGAAGCTTTCTGAGAAATTCCTTTGTGATGTGTGAATTCAAAGCACAGAATTACACTGTTCTTTTCATTAAACAGTTTTCTAACACTGTTTTCTTGGAATCCACAAAGGCATATTTTGGAGCGTATTGAAGCCTATTGTTAAAAATTAAATATCCTCAGATAAAAACTAGAAAGAATCTCTGAGAAACTCCTTTGTGATTTGTGAATGCATCTCACAGAGTTACATGATTCTTTCAATGGATCCGTTTGATAGCACTGTTTTTGGGCAATCTGAGAAGGGATATTTTGGATCACTTTGAAGCCTATGGTGTCAAAGAAAATATCCTCAGATTAAAACTAGAAAGAAGCTTTCAGAGAAACTTCTTTGTGATGTGTGCATTCGTCTCACAGAGTTACACGTTTCTTTTCATGGACCAGTTTGCTAACACTGTTTCTGTGGAATCTGCAAAGGTATATCTTAGAGCACTTTGAGGCTTAAGGTGGAAAAGGGAATATGTTCAGATTAAAACTAGAAAGAAGCTTTCTGAGAAACTGCTTTGTAAAGAGTGTATTCATCTCACAGAGTTACACTGTTCTTTTCATTGAGCAGTTTGTTAACATTGTTTTCTAGGAATCTGCAATGGGGTACTTCGGAGTGACTTTAAGCTTACATTGACAAAGGAAACACATTCATATAAAAAGTAGAAATAAGCTTTATGAGAAACTTCTTTGTGATTTGTTAATTCATCTCACAGAGTTACACGATTCTTTTCATGGATCAATTTTTAGCACTGTTTATTGGGTATCTGAGTAGGAATATTTTGGATAGCATTGAAGCCTAGTGTGACAAAGAAATTATCCTTAGTTAACAACCAGAAAGAAGCTTTCTGAGAAAGGTATTTTGGGGTGTGTGAACTCATCTCACAGAGTTATACCTTTGTTTTCATGGAGCAGTATGTTAACACTGTTTTCATGGAATCAGCAAAGAGATACTTGGGAGTGCATTGAGGCCTAGGGTGAAAAAGGAAACATCCTCTGATAAAAACTACAAAGAAACGTTCTGAGAAACTGGTTTGCTATGAGTTAATTTTTCTCACAGAGTTACACTGTTCTTTTCTTTGAGACATATTATAACACTGTTTTCCTGAAGTCTGAGATAGGATATTTGGGAGTGCATTGAAACCTATGGTAACAAAACAAATATCCCCATAGAAAAAACAAAAAGAAGCTTTCTGAGAAACTGCTCTGTGATGTGTGAATTCAACTCACATATTTAAACTGTTCTTTTCATTGAGCAGTTTGCTAACTCGGTATTCTTGCAATCTACATTGGGATATTTCAGAGCGCATTGAAGCTTATTGTGAAAAAGTAACTATCCTCACACAAAAACTAGAAAGAAACATTCTGAGAAACTGCTTTGTGATTTGTGAATTCATCACACAGTGTTACACGATTCTTCTCAAGAATGAATTTCATAGCACTGTTTTGGGGGAATCTGAGAACGGATGTTTTAGATCACATTGAAGCCTAAGGTGACAAGGGAAACATCCTCACATAAAAACTATAAAGAATTTTTCCCAGAATCTGCAATAAGATATACGGGAGTGCATTGAGGCCCGTGTATAAAAAGGAAATATCCTTGGATAAAAAGAAGAAAGAAGCTTTCTGAGAAACGGCTTTGTCATCTGTGAATTCATTATCCAGACTTACACTATTCTTTCAAGGAGCAGTTTGCTAGCATTTTATTTCTGTAATCTGAGAAGGAACATTTAGGATCACTTTGAAGCCTATGGTAACAAAGGAAATATCCTCTGTTAAAGCTAGAAAAAGCTTCATGAGAAACTGGTTTGCGAAGAGTATATTACTCTCACAGAGAAACACTTTCCTTTATGTTGGGCAGTTTCCTAACACTGTTTTCGTGGAATCTGTCATTGGATATTCTGAGGTCATTGAGTCCTATGGTAAAAAATTAAATATCATTAGATAGAAAGTGTAGAGAAAACTTCTCAGAAAATGCTTTCTGATGTGTGAATTCATCTCACAGAGTCACACCACAATTTCATGGAGGAATTTGCTAGCACTGTTTTTGTTGTATCACAGAAGTGATGTTTCAGATAGCATAGAATCCTATGGTGAGAAATGAAATATCTTCAGATATTTCTCATGGACAGAAGTCTTCTCAAAAACTGCTTTGGGGTGTGTGAAGTCATCTCAAACAGTTACACCATTGTTTTCCTTGAGAAGTTTGCTAACACTGTTTTTGCAGAATCTGCAATGAGATATACAGGAGCCCATTGAGGCCTGTGTTTATAAAGAAAATATCTATGGATAAAAAGAAGAAAGAACCTTTCTGGAAAATGGCTTTATGATGTGAGAATACATTCCACAGAGTTACACTACCCTTCCATGGAGCAGGTTGCTAATATTGTATTTGTGGAATGTGAGAAGGGATATTTTGAATCACTTTGAAGCCTATGGTAACAAAGGAAATATCCTCAGATAAAACTAGAGAAAGCTTCTTGAGACACTGCTTTGTGATGAGTGTATTCATCTCACAGAGATACACATTTTGTTACACTGAGCAGTTTGTTAACACCGTTTTTGTGGAATCTGCCATGCGATATTCCGAGGGCATTGAGTCCTATGGTGAAAAATTAAATATCCTCAGATAAAAACTACACAGAAGGCTTCTGGGAAACTGATTTGTGATGTGTGAATTCATCTCACAGAGATACAATACTCTTTCACGGAATCATTTGCTAGCACTGTTTATGTGGAATCTACGAAATGATATTTTCGATCACTTTGAATCCAATAGTGACAAAGGAAATATCCTTAGATAAAAATTAGAAAGAAGTTTTCTGAGAAACTGCTTTGTGATGTGTGCATTCATCTCACAGTGTTACACAACTCTGTTTTTGTGGAATCTGAGAAGGGATTATTTGAATCACTTTGAAGCCTATGGTGACAAAGGAAAAATTGTCAGATAAAATCCAGAAAGAAGTTTTCTTAGAAAGAGCTTTGTGGTTTGTGAATGTATCTCATACTTACACCACTGTTTTGTGGAGTCCTTGGCTAGCACTGTTTTTGTGGAATCTGTGAAGTGATATTTTGGATCACTTTTAAGCCTATGTTGACAAAGGAAATATCCTCAGATAAAAACTAGAAGGTAGCTTTCTGAGAAACTGCTTTTTGATGTATGAATTCATCTCAGAGTTAAACTACTCTTTCATGGAGCCATTTGCTAGCATTGTTTTTGTGGAATCTCAGAACAGATATCTTTGATCACTTTGAAGCCTAGGGTGACAAACAAAATGAGAAACAAAACCGTTTGGTGATGTGTGAATTCATCTCACAGTTGTACAAAACTTTTTCAGGGAGCCGTTTGCTAGCACTTTTTTTGTGGAATCTAAGAAGGGATATTTTGGATCACTTTGAAGCCAACAGTGACAAAGGACATATCCTAAGATGAAAACCAGAACGAAACTTTCTGAGAAACAGCTTTGTGATTTGTGAAATCGTCTCACAGTGTTACAACACTCTTTCATGGAGCCATTGGCTAGCACTCTTTTTGTGGAATCTGACAAGGGATATTTATGATCGCTTTGAAGCCTATGGTGACAAAGGAAATATCCTCAGATAAAAATCAGAAAGAAGCTTTCTGAGAAATTGTTTTGTGAAGTGTGAATTCATCTCACAGAGTTACACCCCTTTTTCATGGAGCCGTTGGCTAGCACTGTTTTTGTAGAATCTGAGAAGTGATAATTTTGATCGCTTTGAAGCCTATGGTGACAAAGGAAATATCCTCAGATAAAAACTAGAAAGAATGTTTCTGAGAAACTGCTTTGTGATATGAGAATGCATCTCACAGAGTTACACCACTCTTTCATGAAAGAATGTGATAGCTCTGTTGTTGTGGAATCACAGAAGTGATATTTTGGATAGCATAGAATCCTACGGTGACAAACAAAATATCCTCAGATAAAAACTGGACACAAGCCTTCTCAGAAACTTCGTTTTAGTATGTGAATTCTTCTTACTGAGTTACACCATTGCTTTCATTGAGAAGTTTGCTAACCCTGTTTTCGCAGAATCTGCAATGAGATGTATGGGAGCACATTGAGGCCTGTGTTTAAAAATGAAATATTTTCAGATAAAAAGAAGAAAGAAGATTTCTGAGAAACTGTTTTGTGATGTGAAAATTTATCACACATTGTTACACTACTCTTTCATGGAGCAGTTTGCTAGCATTGTATTTGTGAAATCTGAGAAGGGACATTTTGGATCACTTTGATGCCTATGGTAACAAAGGAAATATCCTCAGATAAAACTAGAAAAAGCTTTTGGAGAAACTGCTTTGTGATTATTGTATTCATCTCACAGAGACACAGGTTTGTTACATTGAGCAGTTTGCTAACACTGTTTTCGTGGAATCTGCCATGGGATATTTCAAGGGCGCTGAGTCCTATGTTGAAAAATTAAATATCCTTAGATAAAAACTGGAGAGAAGGCTTCTGAGAAACTGCCTTGTCATGTGTGCATTCATTTCCCCAAGCTACACCACACTTTTAATTGAGAAGTTTTCTAACAATATTTTCGAGGAATCTGCAATGAGCTGCACGGTAGTGCATCGAGGCCTTTGTTTAAATAGGAAATATTCTCATATAAAAACAAGAAATAAGCTTTCTGAGAAACTTCCTTGTGATGTGTGAATTCATCTCACAGAATTACACCACTCTTTCCTGGAGGAGTTTGCTTGCAGTATTGTTGGGGAATCTCAAGAGTGATATCTTGGATAGCACATAATCCTATGGTGAGAAATGAAATATCCTCAGATAAACACTGGAGAGAAGCCTTCTCAGAAACTGCTTTGTAGTGTGTAAATTCATCTCAGAGAGTTACACCTTTGCTTCATTGAGAGGTTTGCTAACACCGTTTTCACAGAATCTGCAATGAGATATACGGGAGTGCCTTGAGGCCTGTGGCTATAAAGGAAATATCATCGGATAAAAAGAAGAAAGAACCTTTCTGAGAAACGGCTTTGTGATATGTGAATTTATCACACAGAGTTACACTATTCTTTCAAGGAGCAGTTTGCTAAAACTATTTGTTCAATCGGAGAAGGGATAGTTTGGATCGCTCTGAAGCCTATGGTAACAAAGGCAATATCCTCAGATAAAAATAGAAAAGGTTTTTCAGAAACTGCTTTGTGATGAGTGTATTCCCTTCACAGAGATACACTTTTCGTTACATTGAGCAGTTTGCTAACACTATTTTCGTGGAATTAGCCATTTGATACTTCAAGGGCATTGAGTCCTATGGTGAAAAATTAAACATCCTTAGATTAAAACTGGAGAGAAGCTTTCTGAGAAACTGCTTTGTGATGTGTGAATTCATCTCACAGAGTTACACCATTCTATTCCTTGAGAAGTTTCCTAACAATACTTTCCTGGAATCTGCAATGAGATATATGGTAGCACATTGAGGACTGTAAGATCCTCAGATAAAAACAAGAAAGAAGTCTTCTGAGAAACTGTTTTGTGATGTGTGAATTCATCACACAGAGTTACATCACTCTTTCATGGAGGAATTTGCTAGCACTGTTTTTGTGTAATCACAGAAGTGATAATTTGGATAGCATAGAACCCTAGGGTAACAAATGAAATATCCTCAGATAAAAACTGGACACAAGCCTTTTCATAAACTG
>NW_012119310.1:173124-179985 GCF_000951035.1 Colobus angolensis palliatus | reverse complement strand
ATAATAATAATAATAATAATATCCTTAGGTAAAAAATGGAGAGAAGCCTTCTGGGAAACTACTTTGTGATGTGTGCATTCACCTCACAGAGCTAGGCCACACTTTTCATTGAGAAGTTTTCTAACAATATTTTCGAGGAATCTGCAATGAGATATACGGCAGTGCATTGAGGCCTGTGTTCAAATAGGAAATATCCTCAGATATAAACAAGAAAGAAGCTTTCTGAGAAACTGCTTTGTAATTTGTGAATTCATCTCAAGGAGTTACAACACTCTTTTGTGGAGCCATTGGCTAGCACTGTTTTTGTGGAATGTGAGAAGTGATATTTTGGATTGCTTTGAAACCTATGGTGACAAAGGAAATATCCTCAGATGAAAACTAGGAAGATTTCTGAGAAACTGCTTTGTGATGTGTGAATTCATCTCACAGACTTACACCACTCTTTCATGGAGGAGTTTGCTAGCACTGTTTTGTGGAATCTCAGGAGTGATATCTTTAATAGCATAGAATCCTATGGTGAGAAATGAAATATCCTCAGATAAAAAGTGGAGAGGTGCCTTCTTAGAAACTGCTTAGTTGTGTGTTTGTGGTGAATTCATCTCAGAGGGTGACACCATTGCTTTCATTGAGAGTTTTGCTAACACTATTTTTGCAGAATCTGCAATGAGATATGCAGGAGTCCATTGAGGCCCGCGTTTAAAAAGGAAATATCCTTGGATAAAAAGAAGAAAGAAGATTTCTGAAATGGCTTTGTGATCTGTGAATTCATCACATAGAGTTACACTATTCTTTCAAGGAACAGTTTGCTAGAACTGTATTTATTCAGTCTGAGAAGGGATAGTTTTGATCGCTTTGAAGCCTAAGGTAATAAAGGAAATATCCTCAGATAAAACCAGAAAAAGCTTCTTGAGAAACTGCTTTATGATGAGTGTATGCATATCATAGAGACACACTTTTCGTTACATTGAGAAGTTTGCTAATGCTGTTTTTGTGGAATCTGCCATGGGATATTCCGAGGGCATTGAGTCCTATGGTGAAAAATTAAATATCCTTAGATAAAAACTGGAGAGAAGCCTTCTGAGAAACTGATTTGTGATGTGTGAATTCATCTCACATAGTTACACCACTCTATTCCTTGAGAAGTTTCCTAACAATATTTAAACAGAATCTACAATGAGATATATGGGAGTACATTGAGGTCTGAAATATCCTCATATAAAAACAAGAAAGACGCCTTCTGAGAAACTGTTTTGTGATGTTTGAATTTATCTCAGAGTGTTACACAACTCTTTCGTGGAGGCATTTGCTAGTACTGTTTTTATGGAATCTGAGAAGGGATATTTCTGATCGCTTTGAAGCCTATGGTGACAAAAGAAATATCCTAAGATAAAAACCCAAAAGAAGCTTCTGAGAAACTGCCTTGTGATTTGTGACTTCATCTCACAGAGTTACATCACTCTTTCCTAGAGCCATTGGCTCTCATTGTTTTTGTGGAATCTGAGAAGTGATATTTTGAATTGCTTTGAAGCCTATGTTGACAAAGGAAACATCCTCAGATAAAAAACAGATAGAAGCTTTCCGAGAAACTGCTTTGTGATGTGTGAATTCATCTCAAAATGTTACATAATTCTTTCATGAAGCTGTTTGCTAGCACTGTTTTTATGGAATTTGAGAAGGGATATTTTTCATTTCTTTGAAGCCTATGGAGACAAAGGAAATAACCTCAGATAAAAATTAGAAAGAAGCTTTCTGAGAAATTGCTTTGTGATGTGTGAATTTATCTCACAGAGTTATACCACTCTGTCATGGAGGAGTTTGCTAGCACTGTTTTTGAGTAATCTCAGAAGTGATATTTTGGATAGCATTGAATCCTACAGTGAGAAATGAAATATCCTCTGATAAAAACTGGACAGAAGCCATCTCAGAAACTGCTTTGTGGTGTGTGATTTCATCTCACAGAGTTACACAATTGCTTTCATTGAGAAGTTTGCTAACACTATTGTTGCAGAATCTGCAATGAGATATATGAGAGCACATTGAGGTCTGTGATTAGAAAGTATATATCTTTGGATATAAAGAAGAAAGAAGCTTTCTGAGAATCTGTTTTGTGATGTTAGAATTCATCACACAGAGTTACACTGCTGTTTCATGGATCCATTTGCTACCATTGTTTTTATGGAATCTGAGAACGGATTTTTTTTTCACTTTGAAGTCCATGATGACAAAGGAGATATCCTCAGATAAAAACCAGAAAGAAGTCTTCTGGGAAATTGCATTGTGGTGTGTGAATTTATCTCAAAATGTTACCTAGGTGTTTCATGGAGCAGTTTGCTACCACTGATTTTACAGAATCTGAGAAGTGATATTTTTGATTGCTTTGATGCCTATGGTGACCAAGGAAATATCCTCAGATAAAAATTAGAAAGAAGCTTTCTGACAAACTGCTTTGTGATGTGTGAATTCATCTCGCAGAGTTTCACCACTCTTTCATGAAGGAGTTTGCTAGCACTGTCTTTGTGGAATCACAGAAGCGATATTTTGGCTAGCATTGAATCCTACAATGAGAAATGAAATATCCTCAGATAAAAACTAGACAGAAGCTGTCTCAGAAACTGCTTTGTAGTGTGTGAATTCATCTCACAGTGTTACACAATTGCTTTCACTGAGAAGTTTGCTAACACTGTTGTCACAGAATCTGCAATGAGATATACAAGAGCACATTGAGGCCCGTGTTTAAAAAGTATATATCTTTAGATAAAAAAAGAAAGAAGCATTCTGAGAAACTGTTTTCTGATGTGAGAATTCATCACACAGAATTACACAACTCTTTCATGGATCCTTTTGCTACCACTCTTTTTGTGGAATCTGAGAAGGGATATTTTTATTGCTTTGAAGCCCATGGTGACAAAGGAAATATCCTCAGATAAAAACCAGAAATAAACTTTCTGAGAAGCTGCTATGTGATGTGTGAGTTCATCTCACAGAAGCACACTGCTTTTTCATGGAGCTGCTTGCTAGCACTGTTTTTGTGGAATCTGAGAAGGGATATTTTTGATCACTTTGAAGCCTATGGTGACAAAGGAAATATCCTCAGATAAAATCCAGAAGGATGCTTTCTGAAAAACTGCTTTGTGATCTGTGAATTATTCTCACAGTGTTACACAACTCTTTCATGGAGCCGTTTGCTAGCACTGTCTTTGTGGAATGTGAGAAGGGATATTCTGGATCACTTTGAAGCCTATGGTGGCAAAGGAAATGTATTCAGACAAAAACCATAAAAAAGCTTTCTGAGAAACAGCTTTGTGATTAGTCAATTCGTCCCACAGAGTTACACCACTCTTTCATGGAGCCGTTGGCTAGCATTGTTTTTGTGGAAGGTGAGAAGGGGTGTTTTGGATCGCTTTGAAGCCTATGGTGACAAAGGAAATATATGCAGATGAAAAGCAGAAAGAAGCTCTCTGAGAAACTGCTTTGTGATTTGTGAATTCATGTCACAGTATTACACAACTGTTTCATGGAGCCTCTTGGTAGAAATGATTTAGTGGAATCTGACAAGGGATATTTTTGTTCACTTTGAAGCCTATGGTGACAAAGGAAATCTCCTCAGATTAAAACTAGAAAGAATCTTTCTGAGAAACTGCTTTGTGAAGTGTGAATTCATCTCACAAAGTCACACCACTTTTTCATGGAGGAATTTGCTAGCACTGTTTTTTGGAATCACAGAAGTGATATTTTGGATTGCATAGAATCCTATGGTAAGAAATGAAATATCCTGATAAAAAGTGGACAGAAGCCTTCTCAGAAACTGCTTTGTGGTGTGTGAATTCATCTCACACAGTTACACCAATGCTTTCATTGAAAGTTTGCTAACACTGTTTTCACAGAATCTGCAATGAGATATATGGGAGTGCAATGAGGCCCATGTTTATAAAGGAAATGTCCTTTGATAAAAAGTAGAAAGAAGTTTTATGGGAACCTGATTTGTGATTTCTGAATTAATCTGCGAGTTACATCACTCTTTCATGGAGCCGTTGGCTAACACTGTTTTTGTGGAATCTGAGAGGTGATATTTTCGATTGCTTTGATGCCCATGGTAACAAAGGAAATATCCTCATATAAAAACTAGAAAGAAGCTGTCTGAGAAACTGCTTTGTGAGTTGTGAATTCATCTCAGAGAGTTACACCACTCTTTCATGGAGGAGTTTGCTAGCACTGTTTTTGTGGAATCTCAGATGTGATATTTTGGATAGCATTGAATCCCATGGTGAAAAATGAAATATCCTCAGATATAAAATAGAGAGAAGCCTTCTCAGAAACTACTTCGTTGTGTGTGAATTCATCTCCCAATGTTACATCATTGCTTTCATTGAGATGTTTGCTAACACTGCTGTCATAGAATCTGCAATGAGACACACGGGGGCTCACTGAGTCCTGAAATATCCTCAGATAAAAGCAAGAAAAAACTTTCTGAGAAACTGGTTTGTGATTGTGAATTCATCTCACAGAGTTACACTACACTTTCATGGAGCAGTTTGCTAGCACTGTATATATGGAATCTGATAAGGGCCATTTTTGATTGCTTTGAAGCCTATGGTGACAAAGGAAATATCCTCAGATAAAAACTAGAAAGAAACTTTCTGAGAAACTGCTTTTTTGATGTGTGAATTATCTCACAGACTTACATGACTCTTTCATGCAGCCCTTGGCTAGCACTGCTTTTGTGGAATCTGAGAAGTGATGTTTTGCATCACTTTGAAGCCTATGGTGACAAAGGAAATACCCTCAGATAAAAGCTAGAAAGAATTTTTCTGAGAAACTGCTTTGTGATATGTGAATTCGTCTCAGAGGGTACACCACTCTTTCATGGAGAAGTTTGCTAGCACTGCTTTCATGGATTCTCAGAAGTGATATTTCAGATGTCGTGAATCCTATGGTGACAAATGAAATATCCTCAGATAAAAACTAGAGAGAAGCCTCTCAGAAACTACTTTGTGGTGTGTGAATTCATCTCAGAGTGTTCTACCATTGCTGTCATTGAGAAGTGTGCTGAGACTATTTTCACAGAATCTGCAATGAGATACACAGGAGTGCATTGAGGCCCATGTTTAAAAAGGAAATATCCTGGGATAAAAAGAAGAAAGGAGCTTTCTGAGAAACGACTTTGTGATCTGTGAATTCATCACACAGAGTTACACTATTCTTTCAAGGATCAGTTTGCTAGAACTGTATTTATTCAATCTGACAAGGGATAGTTTTGACCACTTTGAAGCCTAAGGTAATAAAGGAAATATCCTCAGTGAAAACTAGAAAAAGCTTTATGAGAAACTGCTTTTTGATGAGTGTATTCATCTCACAGATATACACTTTTCGTTACATTGAGCTGTTTGTTAACACTGTTTTCGTGGTATCTGCCATGGATTATTCCGAGGGCATTGAGTCCTATGGTGAAAAATTAAATATCCTTAGATAAATTCTACAGAGAAGCCTTCTGAGAAACTGCTTTGTGATGTGTGCATTCATCTCAAAGAGCTATGTCACACTTTCCATTGAGAAGTTTCCTAACAATATTTGATGGAATCTGCAATGAGATATACGGGAGCACACTGAGGCCTGAAATATCCTTAGATGAAAACAAGAAAGAAGGTTTCTGAGAAAATGCTTTGTGATGTGTGAATTCGTCTCACAGAGTTACCCTACTATTTCATGGAGGAATTTGCTAGCACTGTTTTTGTGGTATCACAGAAGTGATATTTTGGATTGCATAGAATCCTATGGTGAGAAATGAAATATCACCAGATAAAAACTAGACAGATGCCTTCTCAGAAACTGCTTTGTGATGTGTGAATTCATCTCACAGAGTTACACCACTGCCTTCATTGATGAGTTTGTTAACACTGTTTTTGCAGAATATGCAATGAGATATACGGGAGGGCATTGAGGTCTGTGTTTGCTAGCAGTGTTTTGGTGGAATCTAAGATTTGATATTTTGGATAGCATTGAAACCCATGGTGAAAAATGAAATATCTCCCGATATAAATTGGAGAGAAGCCTTGTCACAAACTGCTTTGTGGTGTGTGAATTCATCTTACAAAGTTACATCATTGCTTTCATCGAGAAGTTTGCTAACACTGTTGTTGCAGAATCTGCAATGAGAAACATGGGGGCGTGTTGAGGCCTGAAATATCCTCAGATAAAAGCAAGAAAGAAGCTTTCTAAGAAACTGCTTTGTGATGTGTGAATTCATCTCACAGAGGTACACTACACTTTCATGGAGCAGTTTGCTAGCACTGTATATGTGGAATCTCATAAGGGGTATTTTTGATCGCTTTAAAGCCTGTGGTGAAAAAGGAAATATCCTCAAATAAAAACTAGAAAGAAACTTTCTGAGAAACTGCTTCTGGGTGTGTGAATTCATTTCACAGAGTTACACCACTATTTCATGGAGCCCTGTGCTTGCACTGTTTTTGTGGAATCTGAGTTTGGATCGTTTTGAAGCCTATGGTGAAAAAAAAATATCCTCAGATAAAAACTAGAAAGAGCTTTTCTGAAAAACTGCTTTGTGATATGTGAATTCGACTCACAGAGTTACACCACTCTATCATGGAGGAGTTTGCTAGCACTGTTTTCGTGGAATCTCAGAAGTGATACTTTGGATAGCATTGAATCCCTTGGTGAGAAATGAAATATCCTCAGATAAAAACTGGAGACCAGGCGCGGTGGCTCAAACCTGTAATCCTAGCACTTTGGGAGGCCGAGACGGGTGGATCACGAGGTCAGGAGATCGAGACAATCCTGGCTAACATGGTGAAACCCCGTCTCTACTAAAAAAAAACACAAAAAACTAGCCAGGCGAGGTGGTGG
>NW_012119310.1:147982-172709 GCF_000951035.1 Colobus angolensis palliatus | reverse complement strand
AAATATCCTCAGATAAAAACTGGGTAGAAGGCTTCTTGGAAACTGCCTAGTGGCGTGTGAATTCATCTCACAGAGTTACACCACTGCTTTCATTGAGAAGTTTTCTAACACTGTTTTTGTAGAATCTGCAAAGAGCTGTATGGGAGCACATTGAGGCACATGTTTAAAAAGGAAATATCTTCATTTAAAAAGAAGAAAGAAGCTTTCTGAGAAACTGCTTTGTGATGTTTGAATTCATCTCACAGAGTTACAAAACTCTTTCATGCAGCCGTTGGCTAGCACTTTTTGTGGAATCTGAGAAGTGATACTGTGGATTGCTTTGAAGCCTATGGTGACAAAGGAAATATCCTCAGATATAAATGAGAAAGAAGCTTTCTGTGAAAATGCTTTGGAATGTGCGAATTCATCTCACAGACTTACACTACTCTCTCATGGAGCTGTTTGCTAGTACTGTTTTTGTGGAATCTGACAGGGATATTTTTGATCGTTATGAAATCTATGGTGAGAAAGGAAATATCATCAGATTAGAACCCGAAAGAAGCTTTCTGAGAAACTACTTTGGGATGTGTGAATTCATCACATGATGTTACACAACTTTTTCATGGAGCAGTTTTCTAGCACTGTTTTTATGAATCTGAGAAGGGATATTTATGATCGTTTTGAATTCTAGGTGACAAAAGAAATATTCTCAGATAAAAACCAGAAAGAAGCTTTCTGAGAGACTTCTTTGTGACGTGGGAATTAATGTCATAGAGTTACACCACTCTGTCATGGAGCCGTTGGTAGCACTGCTTTTGTGGAATCTGAGAAGTGATATTTTGGATCATGTTGAAGCCTACGTTGACAACGGAAATATCCTCAGATAAAACCTAGAAAGAAACTTTCTGAGAAAATGGTTTTTGATGGGTGAATTCATGTCATACAGTCACACCACTCTTTCATGGATGAGTTTGCTAGCACTGTTTTTGTGAAATCACAAAGGGATATTTTAGATAGCATAGAATCCTATGGTGAGAAATGAAATATCATCAGATAGAAATTGGACAGAAGACTTCTCAAAAACTGCTTTGTGGTGTGCGAATTCATCTCACAGAGTTACACTATTGCTTCCTTTGAGAAGTTTGCTAACACTGTCTTCGCAGTATCTTCAATGAGATATACAGGAGCTCACTGAGGCCCATGTTTATAAAGGAAATATCTTTGAATAGAAAGAAGAAAGAAGCTTTCAGAGAAACTGGATTGTGATGTGAGAATCCATCATACAGAGTTACACTACTCTTTCATGGAGTCGTTTACAATCACTGTTTTTGTGGAATCTGAGAATGAAATCCAAGAAGTGATACTTTGGGTCACAGTTAAGCCTATGGTGACAAAGGAAATATCCTCAGATAAAAACTAGGAAGAAGCTTTGATAAACTGCTTTATGATGTGTGAATTCATCTCACAGAGTTACACCAATCTTTCATGGAGCCTTTGGCTAGCACTGTTTTTATGCAATGTGAGAAGTGATCATTTGGATCACCTTGAAGTCCATGTTTACAAAAGAAATATCCTCAGATAAAAACTAGAAAGAAGGTTTCTGAGAATCTGCTTTGCAATGTGTGAATTCATCTCACAGTATTACACTACTCTTCCATGGAGCCGTTTGTTAGCACTGTTTTTGTGGAATATGAGAAGGGATATTTTTGATTGCTTTGAAGCTTATGGTGACCAAGGAAATATTCGTAGATAAAATCCAGAAAAATCTTTCCTGAGAAACTCCTTTGTGGTTTGTGAAATCATGTCACTATGTTGCACAACTCTTTCATGGTGCCATTTGCTAGCACTGTATTTAAGGAATCTGAAAAGGGAATTTTTTTATCACTTTGCAGCCTATGGTGACATAGGAAATATCCTCAGATAACAACCAGAAATATGCTTTCTGACAAACTGCTTTGTGATGTGTGAATTCGTCTCACAAAATTACACTACTCTTTCATGGAGCCATTTAATAGCACTGTTTTTGTGGAATCTGAGAAGGGATATTTTTTATTGCTTTGAAGCCTATGGTGACAAAGGAAATATCCTCAGATAAATTCCAGAAAGAAATTTTCTGACAAACTGCTTTGTGATGTGTGAATTCATCTCAAGTGTTACACAACTCTTTCATGGAGCAGTTTGCTAGCAATGTTTTTGTGGAATCTGAGAGGAATATTTTGGATTGCTTTGATGTCCTTGGTAACAAAGGAAATATTCTCATATAATAACTAAAGAGAAACTTTCTGAGAAACTGCTTTGTGAGTTGTGAATTCACCTGACAGAGTTACATCACTCTTTCCTGGAGGAGATTGTGAGCAGTGTTTTTGTGGAATCTCAGATATGATATTTTGGATAGCTTTGAAATCCGTGGTGAAAAAATGAAATACCTTCAGATATAAACTGGAGAGAAGCCTTCTCAGAAACTACTTTGTGGTGTGTGAATTCATCTCACAGAGTTACATCACTAGTTTCATTGAGAAATTTGCTAACACTGTTGTCACAGAATCTACATTGAGACACACGGGGCACATTCAGTCCTGGAATATCCTCAGATAAAAGCAAGAAAGAAGCTTTTTGAGAAACTACTTTGTGATGTGTGGATTCATCTCACAGAGTTACACTACATTTTCATGGAGCAGTATGCAAACACTATTTTCATGGAATCCGTAATGCGATAATAGGGAGGACATTGAGGACTATGGTGAAAATTGAAATATCATCTGATAAAAGCTAGAAAGAAGATTTCTGAGAATGTGCTCTCTAATGTGTGAATTCATCTCACAAAGTTACACCATTCTTTTCATGGAGCAGTTTACTAACAGTTTTCATGTAATCTGCAATGGGATATTGGGAGTGCATTGAGTGCTATAGTGAAAAAGGAAATATACTCAGATAAAAACTGGACAGAAGCCTTTGGAGAAACTGCTTTTTG
Organism: Colobus angolensis palliatus; assembly: GCF_000951035.1. Lineage (NCBI taxonomy): Eukaryota > Metazoa > Chordata > Mammalia > Primates > Cercopithecidae > Colobus > Colobus angolensis. The sequence continues at coordinate 169,759 of NW_012119310.1, read as the reverse complement.
ATGTGTGAATTCGTCTCACAGAGTTACAGAACGCTTTCATGGAGCTATTTGATAGCACTGTTCTTGTGGAGTATGAGAAGGGATATTTCGATGGCTTTTAAGCCTATAGTGACAAAGGAAATATCCTTAGATAAAAACTAGACGGAAACTTTCTGAGAAACTACATTGTGGTGTGTGAGTTTATTTCTCAGAGTTACATAATTATTTTCCTTTGCACGTTTGCTGACATTGTTTTCTCCAAATCTGAAGAGAGATATATGGGTGCGCATGGAGGCCTGTGTTTAAATAAGAAATATCTTCAGATAAAAACAGGAAGGAAGCTTTCTGAGAAACTGCTTTGTGATGTGCGAATTCATCTCACAGGGTTACACCTTCCTTTTTATGGAGCATTTTACTAACACTGTTTTCATTTAATCTGCAATGGGATATTGTGAGCGCATTGAGTCCAATGGTGAAAAAGGAAATGTCCTCAGATAAAACCCTGAAAGAATGTTTCTGAGATACTGCTTTGTGATGCATGTATTCATCTCACAGAGTTACACAATTCTTTCATTGAGCAGTTTGTTAACACTATTCTCGTGGAATCTGCTATGGTTTACCCTGGAGTGCATTAAGTCCGACGGTGAAAAACGAAAGTCCTCCGATAAAATCTTGAAAGAAGCTTTCTGAGAAACTGATTTGCAATATGTGAATTCATCTCACAGAGTTACAACAATCTTTCATGGAGACGTTTGCTAGCACTGTTTTTGTGGAATGTAAGAAGGGACATTTCTGATCACTTTGAAGCCTATGATGACAAAGGAAATATTCTCAGAAAAAAAGCTAGAAAGCATCTTCCTGAGAGAGTATTTTGTGATGCTGAATTCATCTCAGAGAGTTACACAACTTTTTCATGGAGCAGTTTACTAGCACTGTTTCTGTTTAATCTGAGAAGTGATATTTTGGATACCTTTGAAGCCTATGGTGACAAAGGAACTATCCTCATATAAAAGCTAGAAAGAAGCTTTCTGAGAAACTGCTTTGGGATGTGTGTATTCATCTAACAAAGTCACAATGTTTTTTCCTGGAGCAGTTTACTACCATTGTTTTCCTTTAATCTGCAATAGAATATTGTGAACCCAATGAGTGCTATGGTGAAATAGGAAATATCCTCAGATAAAAATTGGAGAGAAACCTTCAGAGTAACTGCTTTGTGATGTGTAAATTCATCTCACAGAGGCACACCATTCTTTCATTGAGCAGTTTGCTATCACTATTTTAATGTTATCTGCAATGGGATATTCGGGAGGGCATTGAGGCCGATGGTGAAAAAGGAAATATCCTCAGATAAATACTTGAAAGAAATTTTCTGAGAAACTGCTTTGTGATGTGTGAATTCATCTCACACAGTTCCACCAATCCTTTCATGGGGCAGTTTGGTAGCACTGTTTTTGTGGGATCTGAGAAGGAATACTTTGGATCACTTTGAAGCCCATGGTGGAAAAGGAAATGTCATCATCTAAAAGCTAGAAAGAAGTTTTCTGAGAAACTGGAAAGAAGCCTTCTGAAAATCTGCTTTGTGACAGGTGAATTCACCTCAAAGAGTTACACCATTCTTTTCAAGGAGCAGTTTGCTAACACTGTTTTAGTGGAATCTGCAATTGGATATTTCGAGCTCATTGATTAGTATTGTGAAAAATGAAATACCCATAGAAACTGGAGAGAATCTTTGGAGAAGCTACTTTGTAATGTGTGAATTCACCTCACAAAGTTACACCATTCTTTTCATTGAGAAGTTTGCTAACACTGTTTTCACAGAATCTTCAATGGGATATTCGGGAGTGCTTTGAGGACTGTGGTGAAAAAGGAAATATCCTCAGATGAAAACAAGAAAGAAACTTACTGGGAAACTGGTTTGTGTTGTGTGAATTCTTCTCACAGAGTTACAACTTTCTTTATATTGAGCAGTTTGCTAACACTATTTGTATTGAATCTGCAATGGGATATTCTGTGGATCACTTTAAAGCATATGGTAACAAAGGAAATAACCTGAGATAATAACAGGAAAGAAGCTCTCTGAGAAAGTGCTTTGCAGTGTGTGAATTCCTCTCACATAGTTACACCTTTCTCTTCATTGAGGTGTTTACTAACACTGTTTCCGTGGAATCTGCAAAGGGATACTTGGGAGCACATTTCAGCTTTTTGTGAAAAAGGAAATAACGTCAGATAAAAAGTGGAGAGAAGCCTTCTGAGAAACTTCTTTGTGAATTTACACATCGCTCCCTAATATCCAATTGTAGATTCTGTGAAAACACTGTTAGAAAACTGCTCAATGAAAAGAAACATGTAACTCTGTGAGATGAATTCACACATTACAAAGTAGTTTCTCAGAAATCTTTCTAGTTTTCATCTGAGTATATGTCCTTTTTGCACCATGGTCTTCAATGCAATCCAAAATATCACTTTTCAGATTCCACAAAAACAGTGCTAGCAAACTGCTTCATGAAAGCGTAGTGTAACTCTGTGAGATGAATTCACACATCACAAAGCAGATTTTCAGAGAGCTTCTTTCTAGCTTTTATCTGAGGACATTTCCTTTGTCATCAGATGCTTCACAGCGATCAAAAATATTCCTTCTCAGATGAGGAAAAAACAGGGCTAACAAACTGCTCCATGAAAAGAAAGGTGTAACTCTGTGACATGAATTCACATATCACAAAGCAGTTTCTCAAAAGACTTCTCCCCAGTTTTTTCCTGAGGATATTTCCTTTTTCACCATAGGACTCAATACTCTCAGAATATTATATTGCAAATTCCATGAAAACAGAGTTAACAAGCTCCTCCAGGAATCATTGGTGTAACTCTGTGAGATGTACTCACTCATCACAAAGAAGTTTTCCAGAAAGTTTCTTTCTAGCTTTTATCTGAGGATATTCCCTTTATCACCATGGGCTTCAAAGCTTTCCAAAATATACCTTCTCTGATTCCATAAAACTAGTGCTACCATAGAGCTCCATGAAAATAAAGGTGTAACTCTGTAAGACGAATTCACATAACACAAAGCAATTTCTCAGAAAACTTCTTTCTAGTTTTTATCTAAGGAAATTTCCTTTTTCATCATAAGCCTCAATGTAATCCCGAACATCAAATTGCAGTTCCTGGGAAAACAGTGTTAGCAAACTGTTCAATGAGAGAATGGTGCAACTGTGTGAGATGAATCCACACATCACAAAGCAGTTTCTCCGAAGGTTTCTATCCATTATTTATCTGAGGATATTTCTCTTTTCACCATAGCAGTAAATGCTCTCATAATATCCCATTGCAGATTCGACGAAAACAGTGTTAGCAACCTGCTCAATAAACAGAAAGGTGCAACTCTGTGAGATGGATTCACACATCACAAACAGTTTCTCAGAAAGCTTCTTTCTTCTTTTATCTGAGGACGTTTCCTTTTTAAATGCAGGCCTAAATGCACCCCGGAAATCTCATTGCAGATTCCGTGAAAACAGTGTTAGCAAACTACTCAATGAAAACAGTGGTGTACCTCTGTGAGATGAATTGACACATGACAAAGCAGTTTCTCAGAAGGCTTCTCTCCATTTTTTATCAGGAATATTTCATTTTTCACCATAGGACTCAATGCCCTTGGAATAACCACAGGCAGTTTCCACAAAAACACTCTAAGCAAACTGCTCAATGTAAAGAAAGGTGTGACTCTCTGAAATGAATTCACACATCAAAAAACAGTTCTTCAGAAAGCTTCTTTCTAGTTCTTATATGGGAATATTTCCTTTGTCACCATAGGCTTCAAAGAGATCCAAAATATCCCTACTCAGATTCCATAAACCAGGGCTAGCAAACTGCTCCATGAATGAGTAGTGTAACTTCGTGAGATGAATTTACACATCACAAAGGAGTTTCTCAGGAAACCTCTTTCTTGTGTTTATCCGAGGATATTTCCTTTTTAAACACAGACTTCAATGCCCTCCCGAATATCAAGTTGCAGATTCCATGAAAACAGTGTTAGCAAGCTTCTCAATGGAAGAACGATGTAACTCTGTGACATGTATTCACACATCACAAGGGAGTTTCTCCAAAGGCTTCTGTCCAGTTTTTATCTGAGGATATTTCCTTTTTCACCAGAACACTCAAAGCACTCACAATATCCCATTGCAGATGAAAAGAACGGTGTAACTTTGTGAGATGAATACAAACATCACAAAGCAGTTTTTCAGAAAGTTTCTTTCTAGTTTTTACTGGAGGATATTTCCTTTTTCACCACGAGATTCAATGCAATCCAAAATATCCCTTCTCAGATTCCACAGAAACAGTGCTAGCAAACTGATCCATGAAAGAGTAGTGTAACTCTGTGAGATGAATACACACACCACAAAGCAGATTCTCAGAAAGCTGCTTTCTAGATTTTATCTAAGTATATTTCCTTTGTCACCACAGAGTTCAAAGCTATCAAAGATATCCCTTCTCAGATACCCCAAAAACAGTACTGGCAAACGGCTCCATGAAAGATTGGTGTAACTCTGTGAGATGAATTCACCCATCACAAAGCAGTTACTCCGAAGGCTTCTCTCCAGTTTTTATCTGAGGATATTTCCTATTTCACCATAGCACTCATTGCACTAGCAATATCCCATTGCAGTTAAAAGAAAGCAATGTTACTAAACTGCTCCAGGAAAAGAATGTTGCAACTTTGTGAGATGACTACACACATCACAAAGCAATTTCTCAGAAAACTTCTTTCTAGTTTTTCAATAAGGATATTTCTTTTGTCACCACAGGCTTCAAGCAATCCAAAATATCCCTTCTCAGATTCCACAAAAACAGCGCTAGCAATCTGCAACATGAAAGAGTTGTGTAACTCTGTGAAATGAATTCACACATCACAAAGCTTTTTCTCAGAAAGCTTCTTTCTAGTTTTTATCAAAGGATATTTCCTTTTTCACCTTGGGATTCAATGCAATCTGAAATATCCCTTCTCAGATTCCACAAAAGCAGTGCTAACAAACTGCTTATTGAAAAGGATAGTGTTACTCTGTGAGATGAATTCACATATCAAAAGCAGTTTCTCAGAAAGCTTCCTACTAGTTTTTATCTGATTATATTTCCTTTGTCACTATAGGTTTCAAAGCGATCCAAAATATCCCTTCCCAGATGCCAAAAAAGCAGTGCTAGCAAACTGCTCCATGAGAGAGTAGTGTAAATCTGAGGTGAATTCACACATCACAAAGCAGTTTCTCAGAATGCTTGTTTCGAGTTTTTATTTGAGGATATTTCCTTTGTCCCGATAGGATTCAAAGTGATCAGAAATGTCCCTTCTCAGATTCCACAGAAACAGTGCTAGCAAACGCCTCCATGAAAGTTTGGTGTAACTCTGTAAGATGCATTCACAGTTCACAAAGCAGTTTCTAAATTTCCTTTTTCACCATCGACCTCAATGCGTTCCCGAATATCCCATTGCAAATTCCACGAAAATGGATTTAGCAAACTGCTCAATGAAAGAATTGTGTTACTCTGCGAGATCAACTCACATATCAGAAAGCAGTTTCTCTGAAGGCTTCTCTTCAGTTTTTATCTGAGTATATTTCCTTTTTCACCATAGCACTCAATGCACTCGCAATATCCCATTGCAGATTAAAGGAAAACAGTGTTAGTAAAATGTTTCATGAAAAGAAAGGTGTAACTCTGTGAGATCAGTTCACACATCACAAAATGAAAGCTTCCTTCCTGTTTTTTTCTGAGGATATGTCCTACTAAAACACAGGTCTCCATGCGCTCCCATATATCTCTTTGCAGGCTCTGCAAAAACAGTGTTAGCAAACTTCCCAAGGAAAATAATTGTGTAACTCTGTGAGATAAATTCACACATCACAAAACAATTTCTCAGAACATCTCTGTCTAGTTTTTATCTGAGGATATTGCCTGTGTCACCATAGACTTAAAAGTCACCCATAATATCCCTTCTCATTCTCCACAAAAACAGTGCTAGCAAACTGCTCCATGAAAGAATGGTGTAACTCCGTGAGATGAATTCACAAATCACAAAGCAGTTTCTCAGAACGCTTCTTTCTAGTTTTTTTCTGAGGATATTTCCTTTGTCACCATACGCTTCAAAGCAATTAAATATATCCTTTCTCAGATTCCACAAAAACACAGCTAGCAAACTGCTCCATGAGATGATTTCACACACCACAAAGCAGTTTCTCAGAAAGGTTCTTTCAAGTATTTATCTGAGAATATTTCCTTTGTCATGATAGGATTTAAAGCAATCAAAAATATCTCTTCTCAGATTCCACAAAAACAGTGCCAGCTTTTCTCTACTTTTTATCTGAATATATTTCCTTTTCCACCATAGCCCTTAATGTGCTCACAATATCCCATTGCAGATTAAATGAAAACAGTGATAGTAAACTGCTCCATGAAATGGAAGGTGTAACACTGTGAGATGAATTCAAACATCACAAAGCAGTTTCTCAGAAAGATTCTTTCCTGTTTTTATCTGATGATATTTCCTATTTAAACACAAGCCTCCATGCATTACCATATATCTCATTGCAGATTCTGCAAAAACAGTGTCAGCAAACTTCTCAAGGAAAATTGTGTAGCTCTTTGAGATAAATTCACACATCACAAAGTAGTTTCTCAGAAAGCTTCTTTCTAGTTTTTATCTGAGGATATTTCCTTTGTCACCATAGGCTTCAAACTGATACATATATAGCTTCTCAGATTCCAGAAAACCAGTGCTAGCAAAGTGCTCCTTGAAAGAGTCATGTAATTAAGTGAGATGAACTCACACATCACAAAGCAGTTACACAGAAAGCATCTTTCAAGTTTTTATCTGTGAACATTTCCTTCTTCACCATCGGCCTCAAAGCCCTCGCGAATACCCCATTGCAGTATCCACGAAATTACTGTTAACAAACTCCTCAATGAAAAAATGTTGTAACTCTGTGAGATGAATTCACACATCATGAAGCAGTTTCTCCGAAGACTACTATCCAGTTTTTATCTGAGGATATTTCCTTTTTCTCCATAGCACTCAATGAGCTCGCAATATCCCATTGCAGATTCCATGACAACAGTGTTCATAAACTGCTATATGAAAAGAACGGTGTAACTCTGAGAGATGTATTCACAGATCACAAAGCAGTTTCTCCGAAAGTTCTCTTGTAGTTTTTGTCTGATTATATTTTCCTTGTCACTGTAGGCTTCAAAGGGATCCAAAATATCACTTTTCAGATGCCATGAAAACAGTGCTAGCAAACTGCTCCATGAAAGAGTGATGTAACTCTGTGAGATGAATTCACACATCACAAAGCTGTTTCTCAGAAAGCTTCTTTCAAGTTTTCAGTTGAGGGAGGATATTTCCTTTGTCTCCATAGTGTTCAAAGCGATCCAAAATACCCCTTCTCAGATTCCACAAATACAGTGCTAGCAAACTGCTCCATGAAAGAGTAGTGTAATTCTGTGACATGAATTCAAATATCACAAAGTAGCTTCTCAGAAAACTTCTTTCAAGTTTTTGTCTGAGGATATTTCCTTTTTCACCACAGGCTTCAATGCAATTCAAAGTATCCCTTCTCAGATTGCACAGAAGCAGTGCTAACAAACCGCTCCATGAAAGGAATGGTGTAACCTTGTGAGATAAACTCACACATCACAAAGCAGTTTCTCAGAAAGCTTATTTCTAGTTTTTTTCTGAGGATATGTCCTTTGTTACTAGAAGATTGAATGTGCTATGAAATATGCCATTGTATATTCCAAGAAAAAACTGTTAGCAAACTATTCAGTGAAAAGAACAGTGTAACTCTGTGAGATGAATTGATACATCACAAAGCAGTGTCTCAGAAAGCTTCTTTTTGTTTTTTATCAGATTATATTTCCTTTGTCACCATAGGCTTCAATGTCCTCCAATATACTATTGCAGATTCCATGAAAACAGTGTTATTAAACTGTTGAATGAAAACGAAGGTGTAACTCTGTGAGATGAGTTCACACATCACAAAGCGGTTTCTCAGAAAACTTCTTTCTTGTACTTATTTGAGGATATTTCTTATGTCACCATAGGCATCAAATCAAAATATCCCTTCTCAGATTCCCAAAAATCAGTGCCAGAAAACTGATCCATGAAAAGAAAGGTGTAACTCTGTGAGATGACATCACCATCACAAAGCACTTTTTCAGAAAGTTTCTTTCTAGTTTTCATCTGAGGATATTCCCTTTGTCACCACAGACTTCAATGCGATCCAAATATCACTTCTCAGTTTCCCCATAAACAGTATTACCGACATGCTCCAAGAAAAGAATCATGAACTCTGTGAGATGAGTTAACACACGACAAAGCAGTTTTTCATAATGATTCTTTCTAGTTTTTATATGAGGATATTGCCTTTGTCACCATTAGCTTCAATACACTCTGAAATATCCCTTTGTAGATTCCAATAAAACAGCATTAGCAAACTGCTCAATGAATAGAACAGTGTAATTCTGTGAGATGAATTGTCACATCACAAAGTAGTTTCTCAGAAAGCTTCTTTCTAGTTTTTATCAGAGGATATTTCCCTTTTCACTATATGCCTCAATGCACTCCCAAATATCCCTTTGCAGATTACATGAAAACAGTGTTAGTAAGCTGTTCCATGAAAAGAAAGGTGTGACTCTGTGAGATGAATTCACACATCACAAAGAACTTTCCCAGAAAGCTCCTTTCAAGTTTTTATCTGAGGATATTTCCTTTGTCATCATAGTCTTCAATGTGATCCAAAATATCTCTTCTCAGATTCCCGAAAAACAGTAAAACAGTGCTGCCAAACTGACCCACGAAAGGAATCATATAACTCCGTGAAATGAATTAACATATCATAAACTAGTTTCTCAGAAAACGTCTTTCTCTTTTTTATCTGAGGATATTTCCTTTCTCAACATACGACTCAATATTCTCCCAAATATCCCTTTGCAGATTCCACAAACATAGTGTTAGCACACTGCTCCATGAAAAGAAATGTGTAACCTTGTAAGGTAAATTCACAAATCAAAAGGAAGTTACTCAGAAAGCTGTTTTCTAGTTTTTATCTGAGGATAATTCCTTTGACACCATAGGCTTCAAGGCAATGCAATATATCCAGCCTCAGATTCCCCAAAAACACTGCTATCAAACTGCTCCAAGAAAAGAATGGTGTAACTCTTTGAGAGGAATTCACACATCACAAGGCAGTTTCTCAGAAAGCTTCTTTCTAGTTTTTGTCTGAGGATATTTCCTTTGTCAGCATAAGCTTCTATGCTCTCTGAAATATCCCCTTGCAGATTCCAAGAAAACAGTGTTAGCAAACTGCTCAATGAAAAGGACAGTGTTGCTCAGTGAGATGAATTCACAGAACACAAAGCAGTTTCTTAGAAATCATCTTTCTAATTTTTATCTGACGATATTTCTTTCCTCACAATAGGCCTCAATGCTCTCCCAAGTATCCCTTTGTAGATTCCATGAAAACTGTGTTAACAAACTGCTCCATGAAAATAAAAGTGTAATTCTGATTTGAACTCACACATCACAAAGAACTTTCTCAGAAAGCTTCTTTCTAATTTTTATCTGAAGATATTTCCCTAATCACCATACAATTCAATGCAATCCAAAATATCACTTCGCAGATTCCCCAGTAACACTGCTACCAAACTGCTCCATGAAAACAATCATGTAAGTCTGTGAGATGAATTCACAAATCACAAAGCAGTTTCTCAGAAAGCTTCTTTCTGATTTTTGTCTCAGTTTATTTCCTGTCACAATAAACTTCAATGTTCTCCAAAATATCCCATTGCGGATTCCAAGAAAATAGTGTTAGCAAACTGCTGAATGAAAAGAACAGTGTAACCATGTGAGATTACATTATACATCACAAAGCAGTTTCTCAGAAAGCTTCCTTTTGCTTTTTTCTATGAAGATATTTCCTTTGTCACCATAGGCTTCCATGCACTCCCAAATATCCCATTGCCGATTTCAAAAAAGAGGTTTAAAAAATGGCTACATGAAAAGAAAGGTGTATCTCTGTGAGATAACTTCACACATCACAAAGAAGTTTCTCAGAAGTCTTCTTTCTACTTTTTATCTGAGGATGTACTTTAGTCTTCAATGTGATCCCAAATTTCCTCTCTCAGATTGCACAAAAATAGTGCTAACCAACTGATCTATGAAAGCTTCGTGTAATGCTGTGAGGTGAATTAACACATCATAAAGCGGTTTAGCAGAAAGCTTCTTTCTAGTTTTTATATGAGTATATTTCTTTTGTCAGCATAGGCTTCAATGTGCTCCAAAATATCCCATTGCAGATTCCAAGAAAACAGTGTTAGCAACTTGCTCATTGAAAAGAACCATTTAACTCTGTCAGATGAATTCACACATCACAAATCAGTTTAACAGAAGGCTTCTTTCTAATTTTAATCTGAGGATACTTCCTTTTTCACCATAGACTTTAATGCATTTCAAAATATGCCTTTTCAGATTTCCCCAAAACAGTGCTACAAAATAATGCCACAAAAACAGTGGTGTAACTCTGAGAGATAAATTCACACATCACAAAGCTGTTTGTCAAAAAGCTTCTTTCTAGCTTTTATCTTAGGATATGTCTTTTTCCAATATTTCTCACTGTGCTACGAAAGATCCCATTGCAGATTCCAAGAAAAAAATGTTGGCAAACTTCTCAATGAAAAGAATGGTGTAATTCTGTGAGATGAATTCACACATCCCACAGCAGTTTCACAGAATGCTTCCTTTTGTTTTTTATCTGAGGATATTTCCTTTGTAACCGTAGACTTCAATGTGCTCCCAAATATCCTATTGCAGATTCCAGGAAAACAGTGTTATCGAACTGCTCAATTAAAAGAATGGTGTACCTCTGTAAGATGAATTCACACATCACAAAGTAGTTTCTCAGAAAGTTTTTTCCATTTTTTATCTGAGGATATTTCCTTTTTTACTATAGGCCTCAATGAACTCCCAAATATCCCTCTGCAGATTCCGTGATAACAGTGTTAGCAAACAGCTCCATGAAAAAACGGTGTAAATCTGTGAGATGAATTCAAACATCTCAAAGAACTTTCTCAAAAAACTTCTTTCTAATTTTCATCTGATGTTGTTTCCTTTGTCACCATAGTCTTCAATGTGATCCAAAATATTGCTTCTCAGATTCTCCAAAAACAGTGATACCAAAGTGAACCATGAAAAAAATCGTGTAATTGTGTGAAATGAATTAACACATCACCACATGATGTCTCAGAAAACTTCTTTATAGTTTTGATCTGAGGATAACTCCTTTGTCACCATAAGCTTCAATGCGGTCCAAAATATCCCACTGGAGATTACAAAAAAGCAGCGTTAGCAAGCTGCTCAATGAAAAGAACAGTGTAAATCTATAAGATGAATTCACACACCACAAAGCAGCTTCTTAGAAAGCTTCTTTCTAGCTTTTATCTGAGGATATTTACTTTGTCACTGTAGGTTTCAATCCATTCACAAATATCGTAATGCAGATTCCATGAAAACAGTGTTAGCAAACTGCTCCAAGAAAAGAGTCAGGTAATTCCGTAAGATGAATTCACACATCACAAAGCAGCTTCTCAGAAACCTTCTTTAAAGTCTTATCTGAGGATATTTCCTTTTTCAACATATTCCTCAATGTGCTCCAGAATATCCCATTGCAAATTCCACGAGTAAAGTGTTAGCAAACTTCTCAATGAAAAGAACAGTGTAACTCAGTGAGATGAATTCACGCATCACAAAGAGCTTTCTCAGAAAGTTTCTTTGTGTTATTTATCTGAGGATATTTCCTTTGTCACCATAGGCTTCAACGTGCTCCCAAATATCCTATTGCACATTATACAAAACAATGTTATCAAACTACTTAATGAAAAGTACCGTGTACTCTGTAAGATGAATTAACAAATCACAAAAAAGTTTCTCAGAAAGCTCTTTCTAGTTTTTATCTGAGGATATTACCTTTTCACTATAGGTCTAGATGCACTCCCAAATATCCCTTTGCAGATTCCATGAAAGCAGTGTTAGCAAACTGCTCCATGAAAAGCAAGTTGTAAATCTGTGAGATGAGTTCAAACACCACAAAGAATTTTCTCAGAGTGCTCCTTTTTGTTTTCATCTGAAGATATTTCCTTTGTCACCCAAATCTTCAATGTGCTCCAAAATATCCTATTGCCGATTCCAAGATAACTGTGTTCGCAATCTGCTCAATGAAAAGAACACTGTAACTCTGAGATGAATTCATCCATCACAAAGCATTTTCTCAGAAAGCTTCTTTCTAGTATTTATCTGAGAATATTTCCGTTTTCACCATATTCCTCAATGCACTATCGAATATCCCATTGCAGATTCCTTGAAAAAAGTGTTAGCAAAATTCTCAATGACAAAAGCAGTGTAACTCTGTGAGATGAATTCACACATGACAAAGCAGTTTCTCAGAAAGCCTCTTTCGATTTTTTATCTGATGATATTTCCTTTTTCACCATAGACCTTAATGCACTCCCAAATATCCCTTTCTAGATTCCACAGAAACAGTGATACCAAACTGTTCCATGATAAGAAACGTGTAATTCTGTGAGCTGAATTCACACATCACAAAGAAGTCTCTCAGGGGGCTTCTTTCTAGTTTTTATCTGAAAATATTTCCTTTGTCATGATATGCTTCAATGCGATCCAAAATAACCCTACTCAAATTCCCCAAAAATAGTGCTACCAAACTACTCCATGAGAAGAATCATGTAACTCTGGGATATGAATTCAAAAATCCCAAAGAAGTTTGTCAGAAACTTCTTTCTAGCTTTTGTCTCTGGATGTTTCTTTTTTTTACTATAGACCTCAATGTGCTTGGAAATATCCCTTTGCAGATTCCATGAAAAGAGTGTTAGGAAACGGCTTCATGAAAAGAAAGGTGTAACTCTTTGAGATGAATTTACACGTCACAATGTATTTTCTCATAAAATTTCTTTGTAGTTTTTATCTGGGGATATTTATTTTGTCACTATAGGCTTCAATGCACTCCCAAATATCACTTTTCTGATTCCCCAAAAACAGTGCTTAACTCTGTGAGATGAATGAAAACATCAGAAAGCAGTTTCTCAGAGAGCTTTCTAGTTTTTATCTGAGGTTATTTCCTTTTTCACCACAGGCCTCAAAGCACTCCCAATTATCCCTTTGCAGATTCCACGACAACAGTGTTAGCAAACTGCTCCAGGAAAAGAACAGTGTTACTCTGTGAGATGAATTCACACATCACAAAGGACTTTCTCAGAAATTTCTTTCTAGTTTTTATCTGAAGATATTCCCTTTGTCACCATAAGCTTCAATGCACTCCGAAACACCCAACTGCAGATTCCAATGAAACAGTGTTAGCAAACTGCTCAATGAAAACAACATTGTAACTCTCTGAGATGAATTCACACATCACGAACCGTTTCTCAGAAAGCTTCTTTGTGGTTTTTATGTGACAATATTTCCCGTTTCACCATAGGACCCAATGGGCCACAAAATATCGCTTTACAAATTCCATGAAAGCAGTGTTAGCAAACTACTCAATGAAATGAAAGGTGCAACTCTGTGAGATGAATTCACACATCACAAAGAACTTTCTCAGAATGCTTCTCTTTTGTTTATATCTTAGGATATTTGATTTGTCACCATAGGCTTCAATGCTATCCAAAATATCCCTTCTCAGATTCCCCAAAAACATTGCTATCAAAATGATCCATGAAAACAATTGTGTAACTCCGCTAGATGAATTCACACATCACAAACCAGTTTCTCAGAAAGCTTTCTTCTAGTTTGTATCTGAGGATATTTGCTCTTTCACCATAGGCCTCAAAGCATTCGTGAATACCTCTTTGCAGATTTCCAGAAATTAATGTTAGCAAACTGCTCCATGAAAAGGAAGGTATAAAGCTGTGAGATGAATTCACACATACAAAGCAGTTTCTCAGAAAGCTTCTTTTTGGTTTTATTCTGAGGATATTTCCTCTTTTACTATTGGCCTCAACTCACTCTCAAATATCCCTTTGTTGATTCCAGACAAACAGTGTTAGCAAACTGCTCCATGAAAATTAAGGTGGTACTCTGTGAGGTGAATACACACATCACAAAGAAGTTTCTCAGAACGTTTCTTTCTAGTTTTTATCTGAGGATATTTAGTATATTACCTTTGGCTTCAATGTGCTCCAAAATATCCCATTTCAGATTCCAAGAAAGCATTGCTAGTAAACTGCTCAATGAAAAAGCACAGAGTATCTCTGTAGGATAAATTCACACATTGCAAAGCAGTTTCTCAGAAAGCTTCTTTCAAGTTTGTATCTGAGGATATTTCTGTTGTCACCGTAGGCTTCAAAGAAATCAAAAATATCCATTCTCAGATTTCCCCAAAACAGGCTATTAATCTGATCCATAAAAAGAATATTGTAACTCTGTGAGATGAATTAACACATCACAAAGTGGTTTCTTCCAAAGCTTCTTTCCATTTTTTATCTGAGGTTATTTCCTTTTAACCATAGGCTTCAATGCGAACCAAAATATTTCTTCTCAGATTCTCCAAAAACAGTGCTACCAATCTGCTCCATGAAAAGAATCGTGTAACTCTTGAGATGAATTCACAAGTCACTAAGCCATTTCTCAGAAAGCTTCTTTCTAGTTTTTACCTCAGCGTATTTCCTTGTTCACTGTAAGCCTCAATGCACTCACGAATATCACTTTGTAGATTCCATAAAAATAGTGTTAGCAAACTGCTCCATGAATAGAAAGGTGTGAAGCTTTGACAGGAATTCACACATCACAAAGCAGTTTCCTAGAAAACTTCCTTTTGGCTTTTTTATCAGGATATTTCCTTTGTCACCATAGGCTTCAATGTGCTCCGAAATATCCTATTGCAGATTCCACGAAAACAGTGTTAGCAAACTGCTGAAAGAAAAGAATCATGCAACTCTGTAAGATGAATTCACATATCACAAAGCAGTTTCTCAGAAAGCTTCTTTCCAATTATTATCTGAGCATATTTACTTTGTAACCATATTCTGCAATGCCATCGAAATATCCATTCTTAAATTCCCCAAAAACATTGTTACCAAAATGCTCCATGAAATAATGGTGTAACTCTGTGAGATAAATTCATACATCACAAAGCTGTTTCTCAGAAAGCTTCTTTCTAGTTTTTATCTGAGGATACTTCCTTTTTCATTGTAAGCCTCAATGCCTTCCCAAATATCCCTTTGCAGATTCCACAAAAACAGTATTAGCAAACTGCTCCATGAAAAGAAAGGTGTAACTCTCTGGGATGAATTCACACATCATAAAGAGCTTTCTCAGAAAGCTTATTTCTAGTTGTTATCTTTGGATATTTCCTTGGTTACCATAGGCTTCAATATAATCCAAAATATCCCTTCTCAAATTCACCAAAAACAATGCTACCAATCTGTTCCATGAAAAGAATAGTGTAACTCAGTGAGATGAATTAATGCACCTCAAAGAGGTTTCTCAGAAAGCTTAGTTCAGGTTTTTCTCTGAGGATATTTCCTTTGTCACCATAATTTTCAATGTGTTCCGAAATATCCCATTGCATATTCCAAGAAAACAGTGTTAGCAAATTGCTCAATAAAAAGAACAGTCTAAGTCTGTGTGATGTACTCACACATCACAAAGCAGTTTCTCAGAAAGAATCTCTTTGGTTTTTATATGAGGATAGTTCCTTTGTCACTGTAGGCTTCAATGTGCTTCCAGATATAATAATACAGACTCCATGAAAACAGTGCTATCAAACTACTCAATGAAAAGAACGGTGTTACTTGGTGAGATGAACTCACACCTCACAAAGCAAGTTCTCAGAAACCTTCTTTATAGTTTTTATATGATCATATTTTCCTTTCCACTATATGCCTCAATGGGCTCCCAAATATCCCTCAGCAGATTCCATGAAGACAGTCTTAGCAAACTGCTCCATGAAAAGGAAGGTGTAACTCTCTGAGGTGAATTCCCACATCACAAAGAGCTTTCTTGGAAAACTTCCTTCTAATTTTTATTTGAGGATATTTCTTCTGTCACCGTAGGCTTGAATGTGATACAAAATATCCCTTCTCAGATTCCCCACAAACACTACTACCAAACTGACCCATGAGAAGAATCGTGTAACACTGAGAAATGAATTATCACATCACAAAGCAGTTTCTCGGGAAAATTCTTTCTCATTTTTATCTGAGGATATTTTCTTTTTCATTATATGCCTCAATGTGCTCCCAAATATCACTTTGCAGATGCCACCAAAACAGTGTTAGGAAACTGCTCCATGGAAAGAAAGCAGTAACTCTGTGAGATGAATGCACATATCGCAAAGCAGTTTCTAAGAAGTCTTCTTTCTAATTTTTATCTAAGGATATTTCCTTTTTCACTATAGGCCTTAATGCACTCTGGAATATAACATTGCTGATTCCATGAAAACAGTGTTAGGGAACTGCTCCATGAAAAGAAAGGTGTAAATCTGTGAGATGAATTCACCCATCAGAAAGAACTTTCTCATTAAGCTTCTTTCTAGTTTTTAAATGAGGATATTTCCTTTGTCACCATAAGCTTCAATGCGATTCAAAATATCCATTCTCTGATTCCCCAAAAACACTGCTACCAAACTGCTCCATGAAACCAGTGGTGTAAATCTATGAGGTGAATCCACACATCACAAAACTGTTTCTCAGAAACCTCCTTTCCAGTTTTTGTCTGAAGGATTTCCTTTTTCAACATATTCCTCAATGTGCTCCGGAATATCCCATTGCAGCACAAACAAAAAAAGTGTTAGTAAACTTCTCATTTAAAAGAATGGTGTAACACTGTGTGATAAATTCACACATCACAAATAAGTTTCTCAAAAAGTCTCTTTTTGGTTTTTATCTCAGGATACTTCCTTTGTCACCATTTGCTTCAATGCGATCCAAAATATCCCTTTTCAGATTCCCCCAAAACAGGGCTACCAAACTTCTCCATGAAAAGAATGAAATATTTTATGAGATGAAATAATATATAAGGAAGCATTTCTTCAGAAAACTTCTTTCTAGTTTTTATATGAGGGTGTTTCCTTTGTCATCTTGAGTTTCAATGCTTTCCGAAATATCCCTTTGCAGATTCAATGAAAACTGTGTTAGCAAAATGCGCAATGGAAAACTTCTTTTTGATTTTTGTCTGAGAATATTTCCTTTGTCAGCCTAAGATGCAATGCGCTCACGGATATCATATTGCAGGCTCCATGGAAACAGTGTGAGCAAAATACTGCAAGAAAAGAAAGGTGTAACTCAGTGAGATGAATTCACACATCACAAAGAAGTTTGTCAGAAATCTTCTCTCTACTTTTTATCTGAGGATATTTCCTTTATCACCATAGGCTTCAATGCACTCCCAAATATCCTATTCCAGATTCCATGAAAACTGTGTTATCAATCAGCTCAATGAATAGAATGATGTAATTCTGTGAGATGAATTCACATATCACAAGGCAGTTTCTCAGAAAGTTTCTTTTTAGTTTTTATATGAGGATATTTCCTTGTTCAGTATAGGCCTCAATGTGCCCCCGAATATACCATTACAGATTAAACGAAAAAAGTGTTAGCAAATTTCTCAATGAAAAGAACATTGTACCTCTGTGAGATGAATTCCTATATCACAAATAATTTTCACAGAAAGGTTCTTTTTGGCTTTTATGTGAGGATATTTTCTTTGTCATAATGTGCTTAAATGCACTCCCAAATATCCTATTGCAGATTCCACGAAAACAGTGCTATCAAACTTCTCAATGAATAGAACAGTGTAACACCTAAAGGTGAATTCAGACATCACAAAGCAGTTTCTCAGAAAGCTTCTTTCTAGTTTTTTCAAAGTGGATATTTCCTTATTCACCCTAGGCCTCAATGTGCTCCAGAATATCCCTTTGCAGATTCCATGAAAATGCTGTACGCGAACTGCTCCATGAAAAAAAGTTGTAACTCTGTGAGATGAAACCTCACTTCACAAAATACTTTCTCAAGAAGCTTCTTTCTAGTTTTTATCTGAGGATATTTCCTTTGTCAACCTAAGCTTCAATGTAATCCAAAATATCCCTTCTCAGATTCCCAAAATACACTGCTACCAAACTGATCCATGAAAAGAATTATGTAACTCTCTGAGATGAATTAACACACGACATAGCAGTTTCTCAGAAAGCTTCTTTCTAGTTTTTGTCTGAGGTATTTCATTTTTCACTGTAAGCTTCAATGCGATCCCAAATATCCTATTGCAGATTCCATGAAAACAGTGTTATCAAACTGCTCAATGTAAAGAGTGGTGTAACTCAGTGAGATGAATTCACACATCACAAAGCAGTTTCTCAGAAAGCTTCTTTCTAGTTATTTTCTGATGATATTTCCTTTATCACCATAGGTCTCAGAACTTCCAAATATCCCTTTGCAGATTCCACGAAAACAGTGTTAGCAAACTGATTCACGAAAAGACATGTGCAATTTTGTGAGATGAATTCACACATTACAGCTAACTTTCTAAGAAAGCTTCTTTCTAGTTATTATCTGAAGATATTTCTTTTGTCACCATAGGCTTCAATGCGATCCAAAATATTCCTTCTCAGATTCCCAAAAACAGTACCACCTAACTGATCCATGAAAAGAATGGTGTAACTCTGTGAGATGAATTAACACATCACAAAGAAGTTTCTCAGAAAACTTCCTACTTTTTCTATGAGGATATTTCCTATGTCACCCTAAGCTTCAATGCACTCCAAAACACCCTATTACAGATTCCAAAAAACAGTGTTAGCAAACTGTTCAATGAAAAGAACAGTGTAACTCTGTGAGATGAATTCACATATCACAAAGTAGTTTCTAAGAAAGCTGTTTCTTAGTTTTTATCTGAGGATATATCATTTGTCTCCATAGGCTTCAATGCACTCCCAAATATCCTATTGCAGATTCCACAAAAGTAGTGTTTTCAAATTCCTCAGAGAATAGAATGGTGTAACTCTGAGATAATTTAACACATCACAAAAAACTTTCTTAGAAAGCTGTTTTGTAGCTTCTATCTGAGGACATTTACATTTCACCATAGGCTTCAATGCGATCCAAAATATTGTTTTCAGATTCCCCCAAAGCAGTGCTACCAAACTGCTAAATGAAAAGAATATGTAACTCTGTGAGATGAATTAACACATCAGAATGCATTTTCTCAGAAAGCTTCTTTACAGTTTTTATATGAGGGTATTTCCTTTCTAACCTAAAGCTTCAACGTGCTCCAAAATATCCCTTTGCAGATTCCACAAACACAGTGTTAGCAAACTGCACAATGAAAATAACAGTGTAAATCTGTGAGTTGAATACACACGTCACAAAGCAGGTTCTCAGGAATCTTCTTTCTACTTTTTATCTGAGGATATTTGCGTTTTCAACATAGTCCTCAATGAGTGCCCAGATATCCCTTTGCAGATTCCATGAAGAGAGTGTTAGCAAACTGCTCAATGTAAAGAACGGTTTAACTCCGTGAGATGAATTCACACATCACAAAGAACTTTCTCAAAGCATCTTTCTAGTTTTTATCTGAGGATATTTTATTGTCAAAATAGTCTTCAATGTGTTCCAAAATATCCCATTGCAGATTCCAAGAAAACAGTGTAGCAAACTTTTAAATGAAAACAGCAGCGTAACTCTGTGATATGAATTCACAGCAGTTTCTCAGAAGATTTCTTTTTGGTTTTTATCTGAGGATATTTCCTTCATAACCATAGCTTCAATGCACACCAAAATATCATTTGTCAAAATAGCCTTCAATGCTTTCCAAGATATCCCATTGCAGATTCCAAGAAATCAGTGTTAGCAAACTGCTGAATTAAAAGAACAGTGTAACACTGTGAGATGAATTCACACATCAAAAAGCAGTTTCTTCCAAAACTTCTTCCACATTTTATCTGAGGATATCTCCCTTTTCACCATAGGCCTCAATGAGCTTCCAAATTTTCCTTTGCTGATTCCACGAAAAGAGTGCTGGCAAACTACTCAATGAAAAGAATGGTGTAACTCTGTGAGAGGAATTCACACATCACAAGAGAGTTTCTCAGAAAGCTTCTTTTTGTTTTTAATCTGACAATATTCCTTTTCTTAATAGGCCTCAATGTGCTCCCAAATATTCCTAAGCAGATTCCACATAAACACTGTTAGAAAACTGCTCCATTAAAGTAAAGACGGTTTCCCACAAAGGGATGCCCATCAGAATAACAGCAGATCTTTCTGCAGAAAATCTACAAGCCAGAAGAGAGTGGGGGCCAATATTCAACATTCGTAAAGAAAAGAATTTTAAACCCAGAATTTCATATCCAGCCAAACTAAGTTTCATAAGTGAAAGAGAAATAAAATCCTGTACAGATAAGCAAATGCTTAGAGATTTTGTCACCACCAGGCCTGCCTTACAAGAGACCCTGAAGGAAGCACTAAACATGGAAAGGAATAACTGGTACTGACCATTGCAAAAACAGGCCAAAATGTAAAGACCATCGAGGCAAGGAAAAAAATGCATCAATTAATAAGCAAAATCACCAGTTAATATCATAATGGCAGGATCAAGTTCACACATAACAATATTAACCTTAAATGTAAATGGACTCAATGGTCCAATTAAAAGACACAGACTGGCAAACTGGATAGGCAAGACCCATCAGTCTGCTGTATTCAGGAGACCCATCTCACATGCAGATACATACATAGTTTCAAAATAAAGGGATGAATCTACCAAGCAAATGGAGAACTACCAAGCAAATGGAGAACAAAAAAAAGCAGGGGTTGCAACACTAGCCCATGATAAAACAAACTTTAAACCATCAAAATCAAAAGAGACAAAGAAGGCCATTACATAATGGTAAAGGGATCAATTCAACAGGAAGAGCTAACTATCCTAAATATATATGCACCCAATACAGGAGCACCCAGATTCATAAAGCAAGTCCTTAGAGACTTACAAAGAGACTTAGACTCCCATACAATAATAATGGGAGACTTCAACACCTCAATGTCAACATTAGACAGAACAACGAGACAGAAAGTCAACAAGGGTATCTAGGAATTGAACTCATCTCTGCAGCAAGCAGACCTAATAGACATCTACAGAACTCTCCACCCCAAATCAACAGAATATACATTCTTCTCAGCACCACATCGCACTTATTCCAAAAAATGACCACATAATTGGAAGTAAAGCACTCCTCAGCAAATATACAAGAACAGGAATTATAACTAACTGTCTTTCAGACCACAGTGCAATGAAACTAGAACTCAGGACTAAGAAACTCAATCAAAACCGCTCAACTACATGGAAACTGAACAACCTGCTCTTGAACGACTACTGGGTACATAACAAAATGAAGGCAGAAATAAAGATGTTCTTTGAAACCAATGAGAACAAAGATACAACATACCAGAATCTCTGGGACACATTTAAAGCAGTGTGTAGAGGGAAATTTATAGCAGTAAATGCCCACAAGAGAAAGCTGGAAAGATCTAAAATTAACACTGTAACATCACAATTAAAAGAGCTAGAGAAGCAAGAGCAAACACATTCAAAAGTTAGCAGAAGGCAAGAAATAACTAAGATCAGAGTACAACTGAAGGAGATAGAGACACAAAAAACCTTCCAAAAAATCAATGCATCCAGAAGTAAGTTTTTTGAAAAGATCAACACAATTGATAGACCGCTAGCAAGACTAATAAAGAAGAAAAGAGAGAAGAATCAAA
>NW_012119310.1:146911-147932 GCF_000951035.1 Colobus angolensis palliatus | reverse complement strand
AATTGATAGACCGCTAGCAAGACTAATAAAGAAGAAAAGAGAGAAGAATCAAAGAGATGCGATAAAATATGATAGAGGGGATATCATCACCAACCCCACAGAAATACAAACTACCATCAGAGAATACTATAAACACCTCTACGCAAGTAAACTAGAAAATTTAGAAGAAATAGATATTTTGCTGGACACTTACATTCTCCCAAGAAAACCAGGAAGAAGCTGAATCCCTGAATAGACCAATAGCACGCTCTGAAATTGAGGCAATAATTAATAGCCTACCAACCAAAAAAAGTCCAGGACCAGATGGATTCACAGCTGAATTCTACCAGAGGTACCAGGAGGAGCTGGTACCATTCCTTCTGAAACTATTCCAATCAATAGAAAAAGAGGGAATCCTCCCTAACTCATTTTATGAGGCCAACATCATCCTGATACCAAAGCCTGGCAGAGACACAACAAAAAAAGAGAATTTTAGACCAATATCCCTGATGATCATCGATGCAAAAATCCTCAATAAAATACTGATAACCAAATTCAGTAGCATATCAAAAAGCTTATCCACCGTGGTCAAGTTGGCTTCATCCCTAGGATGCAAGGCTGGTTCAACAGATGCAAATCAAAAAATGTAATCCAGCATATAAACAGAACCGAAGACAAAAGCCACATGATTATCTGAATAGATGCAGAAAATGCCTTTGACAAAATTAAACAGCCCTTTATACTAAAAGGTCTCAATAAATTCGGTATTGATGGAACGTATCTCAAAATAATAAGTGCTATTTATTGCAAACCCACAGCCAATATCATACTGAATGGGCAAAAACCAAAAACATTCCCTTTGAAAACTGGCACAAGACAGGGATGTCCTTTCTCACCGCTCCTATTCAACATAGTGTTGGAAGTTCTGGCTAGGGCAATCAGGCAATAGAAAGAAATCAAGGCTATTCAGTTAGGAAAAGAAGAAGTCAAATTGTCCCTGTTTGCAGATGACATGATTGTATATTTAGAAAACCCCATTGTC
>NW_012119310.1:139469-145602 GCF_000951035.1 Colobus angolensis palliatus | reverse complement strand
TGAAAAAATGCTCATCATCACTCGCCATCAGAGAAATGCAAATCAAAACCACAATGAGATACCATCTCACACCATTTAGAATGGCAATCATTAAAAAATCAGGAAATAACAAGTGCTGGAGAGGATGTGGAGAAATAGGAACACTTTTAACTGTTGGTGGGATTGTAAACTAGTTCAACCATTATGGAAAACAGTATGGCGATTCCTCAAGGATCTAGAAATAGAAGTGCCATATGACCCAGCTATCCCATTACTGGATATATACCCAAAGAATTATAAATCATGCTGCTATAAAGACATATGCACACGTATGTTTATTGTGGCACTATTCACAATAACAAAGACTTGGAATCAACCCAAAAGTCCATCAGTGACAGACTGGATTAAGAAAATGTGGCACATATACACCATGGAATACTATGCAGCCATAAAAGAAGGATAAGTTTGTGTCCTTTGTAGGGACATGGATGCAGCTGGAAACCATCATTCTCAGCAAACTATCACAAGAACAGAAAAAAAACACCACATGTTCTCACTCATAGGCCGTAACTGAACAATGAGATCACTTGGACTTGGGAAGGGGAACAACAAACACTGGGGCCTATGATCGGGAGGGGCGGGGGAGGGATTGCATTGGGAGTTATACCTGTTGTAAATGATGAGTTGATGTGTGCTGATGAGCTGATGGGTGCAGTACACAAACACAGCACAAGTATACATACTTAACAAACCTGCACATTATGCACATGTACCCTAGAACTTAAAGTATAATAATAATTAAAAAAAGAGAGAGAAGAGAGAAAGAAAAGGAAATAAAGGTGTAACTCTGTGAGTTGAATTCACAGGTCACAAAGAACTTTCTCAGCAAGCTTCCTTCTAGTTTTTATCTCAGGATATTTCCTTTGTTACCATAAGCTTCAAGGCAATCCAAAATGTCCCTTCTCAGATTCCACAAAAACAGTGTTACCAAACTGCTCTATGAAAAGAATTGTGTAACTCTGTGAGAAGAATTAACACATCAGAAAGTGTTTCCTCAGAAAGCTTCTTTCTAGTTTTTATATGAGGGTATTTCCTTCATCACCTTGTGGTTCAATGTGCTCTGAAATATCGCTTTGCAGATTCCATGAAAACAGTGTCAGCAAAATGCTCAGTGAAAAGAACTGTGTAACTCTGTGAGATGAATTCACATATCACAAAGATCTTTTTCAGAAAGCTTCTTTCTAGTTTTTATCTGAGGATATTTCCTTTGTCAAAATAGGCTTCAATGTGATCTGAAACATTCCTTCTCAGATTCCCCCAAAACCGTGCTACAATACTGCTCTAGGAAAAGAAGCGTGTAACTTTGTGAGATGATTTTGTAAATCAAAAAGCAGTTTCTCAGAAAGCTTCTTTCTAATTTTTGTGCTAGGATATTTCCTTTATCAACATAAGCTTCAATGCACAATTATATCCCACTGCAGATACCAAGAAAGCACTGTGAGTAAACCACTCAATGAAAACAGCAGTGTAACTCTGTCAGACAAATTAACACATCAAAAAGCAGTTTCTCAGAAAGTTTCTTTCCAGTTTAATTCAGAGGATATTTCCTTTTTGGCCGTAGGACTCAATGTGATCCCAAATATCCATTTTCAGATTCCACGAAAACAGTGTTAGCAAACTGCTCAAGTGTAACACTGTGGGGTGAACTCACACACCACAAAGAACTTTCTCAGAAAGCTTCTTTCTAGTTATTATCTGAGAATATTTCATTTGTCACCATAGGCTTAAATGTGATCCAAATTATCCTTTTCAGATTCCCCAAAAACAGTATTACCAAATGATCGATGAAAAGAATAGTGTTCCTCCGTGAGATGAATTAACACAGGACAAAATTATTTCCCAGAATGCTTCTTTCTCGTTTTTATCTGAGAATACTTTCTTTTTCACTATAGGCTTCAATGTGCTCCCAAATATCCCTTTGCAGATTCCACATAAACAGTGTTAGCAAACTGCTCCATGGAAAGAAAGGTGTATGTCTGTGAGATAAATAGACATGTCACAAAGGAATTTCTCAGAATGCTTCTTTCTAGTTTTCATCTGAGGACATATCCTTTTTCACCATAGGCTTCAATGCGATCCTAAGTATATCTTCTCAGAATCCCCCAAAACAGTGCTACAATCTGATTTATGAAAAGAATCGTGTAACTCTGTGAGATGAATTAACACATCACAAAGCAGTTTCTCAGAAAGCTTCTTTGTAGTTATTATATGAAGATATTTTCTTTGTCAACACATTCTTCAATGCGATCCAAAATATCCCTTCTCAGATTTCCCAAAAACAGTGCTACTAACGTACTCAAAGAAAGGAATCATGTATTTTGTGAGATGAATTCACAAATCACAAAGCTGTTTCTAAGAGAGCTTCTTTCTAGTTTCTGTCTGTGGAAACTTCTTTGTCACCATAAGTTTCAATGGGCTCTGAAATATTCCATTGCAGATTCCAAGAAAACAGTGGTAGCAAACTGCTCAATGAAAATAACAGTGTAACTCTGTGAAATTAATTCACACATCGCAAAGTAGTTTTTCAGAAAGCTTCTTTTATTTTTAATGAGGATATTTCCTTTCTCACCATATGCTTCTATGCGTTCCCAAATATCCTATTGCAGATTCCACGAAAACAGTGTTATCAAACTGCTCAATGTAAAGAGTGATGTAGCTCTGTGAGTTGTATACACCCATCACAAAGTGGTTTCTCTGAAAGCTTCTTTCTAGTTTTTCTCTGATGATATTCACTGTTTCACTATAGGCTTCAAAACACTCCTGAATATCCCTTTGCAGATTCCACAAAATCTGTGTTAGCAAACTGATCAACGAAAAGAATGATGTAACTCTGTGAGATGAATTAACACACCACAAAGGACTTTCTCAGAAAGCTTCTTTCTAGCTTTTATCTGAGGATATTTCCTTTGTCAACACAGGCTTCAATGGGAACCAAAATATCCCTTCTCCGATTTCCCAAAAATAATGCTACCAAATGATCCATGCAAAGAATCATGTAACTCTGTGAGATGAATTAACACATCAGAAAGTGATTTCTCAGAATGCTTCTTTCTCATTTTTATCTGAGGAGATTTCCTTTTTTACTATAGGCCTCAATGCACTCCCAAATATCCCTTTACAGTGTCGATGAAAACAGTATTAAAAAACTGCCCCATGAAAAGGAAGGTGTAACTCTGTGAGAAGAATTCACACAGAACACAGAAGTTTCTCAGAAAGCTTCTTTTTAGTTTTTGTCTGAGGATAGTTCCTTTGCCACCATAGACTTCAATGTATTTCAAAATATCCCTTCTTATATCCCCAAAAACATTGCTAACAAACTGCTCCATTAAAATAGAGGTGTAACTGTGTGAGAAGAATTCACACACCACAAAGCAGTTTCTCAGAAACCATCTTTCTAGTTTTTATATGAGGATATTTCCTTTTTCGCCATATTCCTCAATGCATGCCAGAATATTCCATTGCAGATTAAATGAAAGAAGTGTTAGCAAACTCCTCAATGAAAAGAATGGTGTAACTCTGTGTGATGAATTCACACATCACAAAGCAGTTTCTCAGATAGCTTCTTTTGATTTTTATCTGAGGACATTTCTTTTGTCACCATAAGCTTCAATGAGCTCCAAAATATCCCATTGCAGATTCCAAGAAAATAGTATTAGCAAACTGCTTCATGAAAAGTACAGTATAACTCCATGAGATGAATTCACACATCACAAAGCAGTTTCTAAAAATTGTCTTTCTAGTTTTAATCTGATGACATGTCCTTTCTCACCATAGGCCTCAATGCAATCCCAAATATCTCTTTGTAGATTCCACGAAAAGAGGGTTAGCAAACCGCTCCATGAAAAGAAATGTGTAACTCTTTGAGATGAATTCACACATCACAAAGAAGTTTCACAGAAAGCTTCTTTCTAGTTTTTTTACTGAAGACATTTCCTTTGTGACCATAAGCTTCAATGCAATCTGAAATATCCCATTGCAGATTCCAAGAGAACAGGGTTTGCAAACTCCTCAATAAAAACAACAGTGTAACTCTGTGTAGTGAATTCACACATCACAAAGTAATTTCTCTGAAAGCATCTTTTTGGTTTTTATCTGAGGATATTTCCTCTGTCACCATAAGCTTCTATGTGCTCCCAAATATCCTATTGCATATTCCAAGAAAACAATGTTAACAAACAGCTGAGGGAAAAGAATGGTGTAACTCTGTGAGATGAATTGATATATCACAAAGCATTTTCTCAGAAAACATCTTTCTAGCTTTTATCTAAAGATATTCCCTTTTTCACTATAGGCATCATTTTGCTCTCAAAAATGCCTTTTCAGATTCCACAAAAACAGTGTTAGCAAACAGCTGCATCAAAAGAAAGATGCAACTCTGTGAGATGAATTCACACATCACAAAGAAATTTCTCAGAAAGCTTCTTTCTAGTTTTTACCTGAGCATATTTCCTTTGTCACTATAGGCTTCAATGCAATCCGAAATGTCCCTTCTCAGATTCCCCAAAAACAGGGCTACCAAACTGCTCCATGAAAAGTATCGTGTATTGTTGTGAGATGAATTAACCTATCAGAAAGCATTTTCTCAGAAAACCACTTTCTAGTTTTTATGTGAAAGTGTTTCCTTTGTCACTTTAAGCTTCAATGCTCTCTGAAATATTCCTTTGCAGAATCTACAAAAACAGTGTTAGCAAACTGCACAATGCAAAGAACATTGTAACTCTCTGAGAAGAATTCACACATCACAAAGCAGTTTCTCAGAAAGATTTTTTATGGTTTTTGTGTGAGGATATTTCCTTTGTCAACATAGGCTTCAATGTGTTCCAAAATATCCTCTTACAGATTCCAGGAAAACAGTGTTATGAACTGTGCAATGAAAAGAAAGGTGTAACTCTCTGAGATGAATTTGCCCATCACAAAGAACACTCGCAGGGAGATTCTTTCTAGTTTTTATCTCAGGATATTTTTTGTCAACATATTCTTCAATTCTATCCCAATTATCCACTCTCACATTCCCCAAAAACAGTGCTACCAAACTACTCCATGAAAAGAATCTTTTAACTTTTTGAGATGAATTCACAAAGACAAAGTCGTTTCTCAGAAAGATTCTTTCTAGTTTTTATCTGAGGATATTTCCTTTGTCTCCATAAGCTTCAATGCACTCTGAAATATCCCATTGCAGATTCCAAGAAAACAGTGTTAGAAAATTACTCAATGAAGAGAACAGTGTAACTCTGTGAGATGAATTCACACATCTCAAAGCAATTCCTCAGAAAGTTTCTGTTTGGTTTTTATCTGAGGATATTTCTTTATCCTATTGCAGATTCCATGAAAACAGTGTTATCAAACTGCTCAATGAAAACAATGGTGTAAACTTTTGAGATGATTTCCCATATCACAAAAATGTTTCTCAGAAAGATTCCTTCTAGTTTTAACTCAGGATATTCCCCAAGTTTCCCATTGCAGATTAAACGAGAAAAGTATCAGAAAATTTCTCAATGAAAAAACATTGAAACTCTGGGAGACGAATTCACACATCAAAAATCAGTTTCACAGAAAGGTTCTTTTTGGCCTTTAGTGAGGATATTTCCTTTGTCACAGTAGGCTTCAATGCACTCCCAAATATACTATTGCAGCTTCCACAAAAAGAGTGTTATCAAACATCTTAATGAATAGAACAGTGTAACACCTTAAGGTGAATTCACACATCACAAAGTAGTTTCTCAGAAAGTCTCTTCCTAGTTTTTATCTGTGGATATTTCCTTATTCACTCTAGGCCTCAATGTGCTCAAGAATATCCCATTTCAGATTCCATGAAAACAGTGTTAGCAAACTGCTCCATGAAAACAAAGTTGTCACACTGTGAGATGAATTCTCACTTCACAAAGAACTTTCTTAGAAAGCTTCTTTCTAGTTTTTGTCTGAGGATATTTCCTTTTCCACCATAAGCTTCAATGCACTCCCAAATATCCTACTGCAGATTCCACAAAAGCAGTGTTATCGAACTGCTCAATGTAAAGAATGGTGTAACTCTGTGAGATGAATTCCCACATCACAAAGCAGTTTCTCAGAAAACCTCTTTCTATTTTTTTTCTGA
>NW_012119310.1:127812-138799 GCF_000951035.1 Colobus angolensis palliatus | reverse complement strand
CCATGAAAAGAATTGTGTACCTCTGTGACATGAATTCACAAATCACAAAGAAGTTTCTCAGAGAGCTTATTTCTAGTTTCTTTCTGAGGATATTTCTTTGTAACTGTTAGCTTCAATGGACTCTGAAATATCCCATTGCAGATTCCAAGAAAACAGTGCTAGCAAACCGCTGAATGAAAAGAACAGTGTAACTCTGTGAGATGAATTCACACATCACAAAGTAGTTTTTCAGAAATCTTTTTGGTTTTTGTCTGAGGATCTTTCCTTTGTCACCATAGGCTTCAATGGGCTCCCAAGTATCCTACTGCAGATTCCACGTTAACAGTGTTATCATGCTGTGACAAGAATGGTGTAACTCTGTGAGTTGAATTCAATCACAAAGCAGTTTCTCAGAAAGCTTCTTTCTAGTTTTTGTCTGAGGATATTTCCTTTGTCACCAAAGGCTTCAGTGCATTCCGAAATTTCCCTTTGCATATTCCCCAAGAAGAGTGCTATGAAACTGCTCAATTAAAAGAACAGTTTAACTCTGTGAGATTAATTCACACATCAGAAAACGTTTCACCAGAAAACATCTTTCTAGTTTTTAAATGGGGGTAATTCCCTTGTCACCTTAAGCTTCCATCTGCTCTGCAATATAACTTTGCAGATTACATGAAAACATTGTTAGCAAACTGCTCAATGAAAAGAAGAGTGTAACTCTGTACGATGAACTCACCCAGCACAAAGCAGTTTCTCAGAAAGCTTCTTTCTACTTTTTATCTGAGGATATTTCCTTTCTCACCATAGGCCTCAATGCACTCTCAAATATCCCTTTGCAGATTCCAGGAAAACACTGTTAGCAAACTGCTCCATGAATAGAAAGGTGCAACTCTGTGAGATTATTTCACACATCACAAAGAAGTTTTTCAGAAAGATTCTTTCTAGTTTTTTCCTTAGGATATTTCCTTTGTCACCTTAGGCTTCAATGCGATACAAAATATACCTTCTCAGAGTCCCCAAAAACAGTGCTACCAAAGTGATCCATGAAAAGTGTCATGTAACTCTGTGAGATGAATTAAAACATCACAAAGCAGTTTCCCACAAAAAAATCTTGCTAGTTTTTTCTGAAGATACATGTTTTTTCACCATCAGTTTCAAAGTTTTCCCAAATATCCTATTGCAGATTACACAAAAGAAGTATTATCAAACTGCTCAATGAACAGTACAATGTAACTCTGAGAGATGAATTCTCACACCACAAAGCAGTTTCTCAGAAAGTTACTTTCTAGTTTTTAACTTTCTAGTTTTTATTTGAGGATATTTCCTTTTTCACTTTAGGCCTCAAACTGCTCCCAAATATCTCTTTGCAGATTCCAGGAAAACAGTGTTAGCAAGCTTCTCAATGAAAAGAACAGTGTAGCACTGTGAGATGAATTCACACATAACAATGAAGTTTCTCGGACAGCTTCCTTTTAGCTTTTGTCTGAGGATATCTCATTGGTCACAATAAGCTTCAATGCACTCCCAAATATCCCTTTGCAGATTCCATGGAAACGGTGTTTTCAAACAGCTCAATGAAAAGGATGGTGTAACTCTGTGAGATGAATTCATACGTCACAAACCAGTTTCCCAAAACCTTCCTTCTAGTTTTTATATGAGGATAGTTTTTCACAATAGGCCTCAAGGCGCTCCCTAATATCCCTTTGCAGATTAGCCGAAAACAGTGCTAGGAAACTGCTCCATCAAAAGAAAGGTGTAATTCTATGAGATGAATTCACGCATCAAAAAACATTCTCTCAGAACGCTTCTTTCTAGTTTTTATCAGAGGATATTTCCTTTTTCACCATAGGCCTCATTGCATTCAAAAATATCCCATTGCCGATTCCACGAAAACATTGTTATGAAGTGACTCCATGGAAAGAAAGGTGTATCTCTGTGAGATGCTCTCACACATCATGAAGGAATTTCTTAGAAAGTTTCTTTCTAGTTTTTATCTGAGGATATTTCCTTTGTTGCCATAGGCTTCAAGGCGATCTAAATTGTCCCCTCTCAGATTCCAAAAAAACAGTGTTACCAAACTGCTCCATGAAAAGGTTCATGTAACTCTGTGAGAAGAATTTACACATCAGAAAGCATTTCCTCAGAAAGCTTCTTTCTAGTTTTTATATGAGGGTATTTCCTTTATCACCCTAAGCTTCAATGCGCTCCAAAATATCCCTTTGCAGATTCCACGAACACAGTGTTATGAAACTGCTCAATGAAAAGAACTTTGTAACTGTGTAAGGTGAATTCACACATAACAACGCCATTTGTGAGAAAGCTGCTTTTTGGTTTTTATCTGAAGATATTTCGTTTGTTACCGTAGGCTTCACTGTACTCCAAAATATCCTATTGCAGACTACACAAAAATGTTATCTAACTGCTCAATGAAAAGAATGGTGTAACTCTGTGTGATGAATTCACACATCATGAAACAGTTTCTCAGAAAGCTTCTTTCTAGTTTTTATTTGAGGATATTTCCTTTGTCACCATAGGCTTCAATGCGATCCAAAATATCCCTTCTCAGATTCCCCAAAAACAGTGCTACCAAATTGCTACATGAAAAGATTCATGTAACTCTGTGAGATGAATTCACAAATCACAAAGCAGTTTCTTAGGAAGCTTCTTTCTAGTTTTTGTCTGAGGATATTACCTTTGTCACCATAAGCTTCAATGTGCTCCAAAATATCCCATTGAATATTACACGATAACAGTGTTAGCAAGCTGCTCCATGTGAAGAATGGTGTAACTCGGTGAGATGAATGCACGCATCACAAAGAATTTTCTCAGAAAGATTCTTTCTGGATTTTATCTGAGGATATTTCTTTTGTCACCTTAAACCTCAGTGAGATCCCAAATATCCTTTCTGAGATTTCCCGAAAACAGTGCTACCAAAATGATCCACGAAAAGAATCATGTAACTCTGTGAGATAAATTCACAAATCACAAAGCAGTTTCTCAGAAAGATTCTTTCTAGTTTTGTCTGAGGATATTTTCTTTGTCTCCATAAGCTTCAATGTGCTCCAAAATATCCCATTGCAGATTCGAAGAAAACAGTTGTATAAAACTACTCAATGAAAAGAACAGTGTACTCTGTGAGATGAATTCACACATCACAAAGCAGTTTCTCAGAAAGCTTCTTTTTGCTTTTCATCTGAGAATATTTCCTATGTCACCATAGGCTTCAATGCACTAGCAAGTATCCTATTGCAGATTCCACGAAAACAGTGTTAACAAACTGATCAATGAAAGAATGGTGTAACACTGTGAGGTGAATTCACACATCACAAACGACTTTCTCAGAAAGCTTCTTTCTCGTTTTTATCTGAGGATATTTCATTTGTCAATACAGGCTTCAATGAGATCTAAAATATCCCTTCTCAGATTCCCCCAGAACAGTGCTAACAAATGATCCATGAAAGAAATCATGTAACACTGAGAGATGAATTAAGAAGCCATAAAGTGTTTTCTCACAAAGCTTCTTTCTACTTTGTGTCTGGGAATATATCCTTTGTCACCATAAGCTTCAAAGCACTCCAAATTATCCCATTGAAGATTCCAAGAAGGCAGTGTTAGTAAACTGCTCAATTGAAAGGAAAGTTTAACTCTATCACATGTATTCACACATCACAAAACAGTTTCTCAGAAAGCATCTTTTTGGTTTTTATATGTGAATATTTCCTTTGTCACCATAGGCTTCAAAGTGCTCCCAAATATATTACAGATTCCATGAAAACAGTGTTATCAAATTGCTCAATGAAAATAAAGGTGTTACTCTGTGAGATGAATTCACTCATCACAAAGCAGGTTCTCAGAATCCTTCTATATAGTTTTTATATGAGCATATTCCCCTTTTCACTATATGCCTCAATGCATTCCCAAATATCCCTCAGCAGATTCAATGAAAACAGCCTTAGCAAACTGCTCCATGAAAAGAAGGTGTAACTCTGTGAGGTGAATTCACACATCACAAAGAACTTTCTCAGAAAACTTCTTTCTAGTTATTATCTGGGGATATTTCCTTTGTCATCATCGGCTTCAATGTGATCCAAAATATCCTTTCTCAGATTCCCCAAAAACCGTGAACTAACCTGATTCATGAGAAGAAATGTATAACACTGAGAGATGAATTATCACATTTCAAAGCAGTTTCTCAGAATGCTTCTCTCTCGTTCTTAACTGAGAATATTTCATTTTTCACTATAGACCACAACCTGCTCCCAAATATCACTTTGCAGATGCCATGAAAACAGTGTTAGCAAACTGCTATATCAGAAGAAAGGTGTAACTCTGTGAGATGAATTAACACCTCACAAAGAAGTTTCTCAGAAACCTACTTTCTAGCTTTTTAAAAGATATTTCCTTTGTCACCAGAGGTTTCAAAGCAATCTAAAATATCCCTACTCAGATTCCCCAAAAACAGTGCTACCAAACTTTGCATGAACAGAGTCTGGTAACAGTGTGAGATGAATTCATTAATCAGAAAGTATTTTCTCAGAAATTTTCTTTATAGTTTTTTTCTGGGGATATTTTCTTTGTCACCATAAGCTTCAATGCGTTCCAAAATATCCCATTGAAGATTTCAAGGAAACAGTGTTAGTAAACTGCTGAATTGAAAGAACAGTGTAACTCTGTGAGATAAATTCACATTTCACAAAGGAGTTTTTCAGAAAGCATCTTTTTGGTTTTTATCTGAGGATATTTCCTTTGTCACCATAGGCTTCAATGTGCTACAAAATGGCATATTGCAAATTCCACGAAAACAGTGTTATGAAACTGCTGAATGAAAAGAATGGTGTGATCTTGTAAGATGAATTCACACATCTCAAAGCAGTTTCTCAGAAAGCTACTTTCTAATTTTTATCTGAGGATATTTCCTTTTTCTCCATAGGACTCAATGCAATCCCATATATCACTTTGCATATTCCACGAGAAGAGTGTTAGTAAAGTGCTCCATGAAAAGAAACGTGTAACTCTGTGAGATGAATTCACACATCACAACGAAGTTTCTCAGAAAGCTGCTTTCTAGTTTTTCTCTGAGGATAGTTCCTTTGTCACTATAGTCTGTAATGCACTCCAAAATATCTCTTCTCAGATTCCCCAAAAACAGTGCTGTCAAACTGCTCCATGAAATGAATCATGTAACTAGGTGAGATAAATTCACAAATCACAAAGTAGTTTCTCTGAAAGATTTTTCTAGTTTTTGTCTGAGTATATTTCCTTTGTCACCATAAGCTTCAATTCACTCCAAAATATCCCATTGCAGATTCCAAGAAAACAGGGTTAGCAAACTGCTCAATGAAAAGAACAGTGTAAATCTGTGAGATGAATTCATGTATCACAAAGCAGTAGCTCAGAAATCTGCTT
This sequence comes from Colobus angolensis palliatus, assembly GCF_000951035.1. Classification (NCBI taxonomy): domain Eukaryota; kingdom Metazoa; phylum Chordata; class Mammalia; order Primates; family Cercopithecidae; genus Colobus; species Colobus angolensis. Next base: position 133,414 of record NW_012119310.1, on the reverse strand, counting down.
TCTAATTTTTATCTGAGAATATTTTCCTTATCACCATAAGCTTCAATGCACTCCCAAATATCCTATTGCAGATTCCACAAAAACTGTGCTATCAAACTGCTCAATGAAAACAATGGTGTAACTCTGTGAGATGAATTCACAGATCACAAAGCAGTTGCTCAGAAAGTTTCCTTCTAGCTTTTATCTGAGGATATTTCCTTTTTCACTGTAGGCCTCAATGCGCTCCCAAATATCTCTTTCCAGATTCCACCTAAAAACTATTAACAGACTGCTCCATGAAAGGAAAGGTGTAAACTCTGAGATGAAATCACACATCACAAAGAACTTTCTCAGAAAGCTTCTTTGTAGTTTTTTCTATGGATATTTCCTTTGTCACTATTGGCTTCAATACAATCCAGAATATCCCTTGTCAGATTCACCAAAAACAATGTTACCAATCTGATCCATGAAAAGAATCGTGTATCTCTGTGAGATGAAGTAATACAACTCAAAGTGATTTCTCCGAAAGCTTCTTTCTATTTTTTCTCTGAGGATATTTCCTTTGTCACCATAAGTCTCAATGCACTCTGAAATATCCCATTGCAGATTCCAAGAAAACAGCATAGGCAAACTGATCAATGTAAATAGCAGTGTAACCCTGTGAGGTGTATTCACATATCACACAGTGGTTCCTCAGAAAGCATCTTTTTGGTTTTTATATGAAGATATTTCCTTTTTTACTACAGGCCTCAATGTGCTCCCAAATATCCCTTTGTAGATTCCACAAAAACAGTGTTAGCAAACTGCTCCATGTATCAAAAGGTGTAACTCTAGGAGATGAATTCACACATCACAAAGAACTTTCCCAGAAAGCTTCTTTGTAGTTTTTATCAGAGGATATTTACTTTTCACCTAAGACTGCAATGCAATCCCAAATATCCCTTCTCAGATTACCCAAAAAGAGTGCTACAAAATAAATCCATTAAAAGAATCATGTAATGCTGGATGATGAATAATACATCAAAAAGATCAAAAAGTGGTTTCCCAGAAAGCTTCTTTCTAGTTTTTATATGAGGATATTTCCTTTCTCACCATAATCTTCGATGCATTTTGAAGTATCCCATTGCAGATTCCAAGAAATCAGTGTTAGCAAACTGCTCAATAGAACAGTGTAACTCTGTGAGATGAATTCAAAAATCACCAAGCAGTTTCTCTTAAAGCTTCTTTCTAGTTTATATCTGAGCATATTTTCTTTATCAGTATAAGTCTCAATATGCTCCCAAATATCCCTTTGCAGATTTCTCAAAAGCAGTGTTAGTAAACTTCTCCATCAAAAGAAAGGTGTAAGACTGGGAGATGAAATCATGCATCATAAAGAAGTTTCTCAGAAAGCTTCTTTCTAGTTTTTATCTGAGAATAATTCCTTTGTCACCTTAAGCTTCAATGTGATGCAAAATATCCTTTCTCAGATACTCCAAAAACAGTGCTATCAAACAGATCCATGAACAGAATCGTGTAACTCTGTGAAAAGAATTCACAAATCACAAAGCTGTTTCTCAGAATGTGTTTTTCTAGATTTTTTCTGAGGATGTTTACTTTGTCACCATAAGTTTCAATTTGCTCTGACATATCCCATTGCAGATTCCAAGAAAATATGTTAGCAAACTGCTCAATGAAAAGAACACTACAACTCTGTGAGGTGAACTTACACATCACAAAGCAGTTGATCAGAAAGCTTCTTTCTGTTTTTTTTTTCTGAGGATATTTCCTTTGTCACCATCGGCTTCAATACCCTTCCAAATATCCTCTTGCAGATTCCACAAAAACAGTGTTATCAAGTTACTCAATGAAGAGAATGGTTTATCTCTGTGAGATGAATTGATAGATCACAAAGAACTTTCTCAGAAAGCTTCTTTCTAGTTTGTATCTGAGGATAATTCCTTTATCACCGTAATCTTCAATGTGATGCAAATTATCCCGTCTAAGATTCCCCAAAAACAATGCTATCAAACTGATACATAAAAAAAAATCTCATAATTCTCTGAGATAATAAACCCATCACAAAGCAGTTTCTCACAAAGCTTCTTTACATTTTTTCTATGAGGATATATACTATGTCATCATAAGTTTCAATACACTCCATAATATCCCACTGCAGATTCCAAGAAAACAGTTTTTGCAAACTACTCAATGAAATGAACAATGTAACCCTGTGAGATGAATTCACATATCATAGAGCATTGTTCAGAAAGTTTCTTTCTAGATTTTATCTGAGGATATATACTTTTTCACCATGGGCCTCAATTCGTTCCCATAAATCCCTTTGCAGATTCCACGAAAACAGTGTTAGCAAAGTGCTTCATGAAAAGACAGCTGTAACTCTTTGTGAAGAATTCACACATCACAAAGAACTTTCTCAGAAACCTTCTTTTTGGTTGTTATCTGCGGATATTTCCTTTGTCACCATAGGCTTCAATGCACTCCCAAATACTCTATTGCAGATTCCATGAAAACAGTGTTAAAAAAACTGCTGAATGAAAAGCGCAGTGTATCTGTGTCAGACGAATTGACACATCACAAAGAACTTTCTCAGAAAGCTTCTTTATAGTTTTTATCTTAGGATATTTCCATTGTCACCTCAGTCTTCAATGAGATCCATAATATCCCTTTTCAGATTACCCCAAAACGGTGCAACCGAACTGCTCCATGAAGAAAATCATGTAACTCTGTGAGGTGAACTCACACATCTAAAAGCTTTTTCTCAGAAACCATCTTTCTAGTTTTTACATGAGGCTATTTCCTTTGTCACCTTAAGCTTCAATGCAATCTGAAATATCCCTTTGTAGATTCCATGAAAACAGTGCTAGCACACTGCTCATTGAAAAGAACCATGTAACTCTGTGAGAAGAATTCACACATCAGAAAGCAGTTTCTCAGAAAGCTTCTTTCTAGTTAATGTCTGAGGCAATTCCTTTTCACCATTGACCACAATGCGCTTCCATATATTCCTTGGCAGATTCCACGAAAACAGTGTTTGCAAACTACTCAATGAAAAGAACACTGTAACTCTGTGACATGAATTCACAATCACAAAGCAGTTTCTCAGAAAGCTTCTTTTTAGCTTTATTCTGTGGATACTACATTTTTCAAGATAGGCTTCAATGTGCTCCTAAATATCCCTTTGCAGATTCCACTAAAACAGTGTTAGCAAACTGTTGCATGAAAAGATAGCTGTAACTCTGTGGGATGAATTCACACATCACAAAGCAGTTTCTCAGAAAGCTTCTTTTTAGTTTTATTCTGTGGATACTTCATTTTTCAAGATAGGCCTCAATGCACTCCTAAATATCCCTTTGCAGATTCCACTAAAACAGTGTTAGCAAATTGTTGCATGAAAAGTTAGCTACAACTCTGGGGGATGAATTTACACATCACCGAGAACTTTCCCAGCAAGCTTCTTTCTAGTTTTTATCTGAGGATATTTCCTTTGTCACCATAGGCTTCAATGTGATCCAAAATATCACTTCTCAGATTCCCCCAAAACGGTGCTTAAACTGATCCATGAAAAGAGTTGTGCAACTCTGTGAGATTAATTCACAAATCTCAAAGCAGTTTCTCTGAAAGCTTCTTTCTAGTTTTTGCCTGAGGATATTTCCTCTGTCACCTTAAGGTTCAATGTGCTCTGAAATAGTTCATTGCAGATTCAACGAAAACAGTGTTGGTTAGCAAACTACTCAATGAAAAGAATGGTGTAACTCTGTGAGATGAATTCACACATCACAAAGCAGTTTCCCAGAAAGCTTCTTTCTAGCAATTCTCTGTGGATATTTCCTTTTTCGGCTTCTTTCCAGATTTTGCCTGAGGATATTTCCTTTGTCACCGTAAGCTTCAATACACTCTGAAATATTTCATTGCAGATTCCACGAAAGCAATTTTAACAAATTAGTCAATTAAAAGAATGGTGTGACTCTGTTTGACGAATTCTCACATCACAAAGCAGTTTCTCAGAAAGTTTCTTTCTAGCTTTATCTGTGGATACTTCCTTTTCCAAGATAGGCCACAATGTACTCCCAAATATCTCTTTGCAGATTCCACAAAAACCTTATTAGCAAACAACTCCAAGAAAAGAATTCACAGACCACAGAGAAATTTTTCAGAAAGCTTCTTTCTAGTTTTTACCTGAGGATATTTCCTTTATCACCATAGGATTCAAAGTGATCTAAAATATCCCTTCTCAGATTCCCCAAAAACAATGCTACAAAACTGCTCCATAGAAAGAATTACATAACTCTGTGAGATGAATTCACAAATCACAAAGAAGTTTATCTGAAAGCTTCTTTCAAGTTTCTGTCTGAGGATATTTCCTTTGTTACCACAAGCTTCAATACGCTCCAAAATATACTATTGCAGATTCCATGAAAATGGTGTTAGCAAACTCTTCTGTGAAAAGAACAGTGTAATGATGTGGGGTGAATTGACACATCACAAACGAATTTCTCACAAAATGTTTTTCTTGTTTTTATCTTGTTTTATACCTTTTTCACCATAGGCCTCAATGTGCTCCCAATCATCCCTTTGCAGATTCAATGAAAACAGGGTTAGCAAACTGCTTGAAGGAAAGAAAGCTGTAACTCTGTGAGATGAATTCACACATCACAAACAGAAGTAGAACGCTTCTTTCCAGTTATTATCAGAAGATATTTCCGTTGTCACCATAGGCATCAATGTGATCGAAATTATCCCCACTCAGATTCCCCCACTGTGCTACCAAACTGCGCCATAAAAACAATCACGTAACTCTGTGAGATGAATTCACAAATCACAACATAGCTTCTCAGAAAGCTTCTTTCTAGTTGTTATATGAAGGTATTTCCTTTCTCACCTTACATTTCAATGCACTCCAAAATATCCCCTTTCAGATTCCACAAAAACAGTGTTAGCAAACTGCACAGTGAAAAGAACCATATATCTCTGTGAGATGAATTCACACATCATAAAGCAGTTTCTCAGAAAGATTCGTTTTGGTTTTTGTCTGATTATATTTTCTTTGTCTCCGTAAGCTTCATTGCACTCCAAATTATCCCACTGCAGATTCCAAGGAAACAGTGTTAGCAAACTGCTCATTAGAAACAACAGTGTTACTCTGTGAGATGAACTCACACATCTCCAAGCAATTTCTCAAAAAGCTTCTTTTGGTTGAAATCTAAGGATAGTTCCTTCATCACCATAGGCTTCAATGCACTCCCATTTATCCTACTGCAGATAACACGAAAACAGTGTTATCAAACTGCTCAATGAAAATAATCGTGTAACTCTGTGACATGAATTAACACATCACAAAGTGGTTTCTCATAAAGCTTCTTTCTACTTTTCCTATGATGATATTTTCATGTCACCTTAAGTTTCAATGCACTCCAAAATATCCCATTGCAGATTGTAAACTAGTTCAACCATTATGGAAAACAGTATGGCGATTCCTCAGGGATCTAGAACTAGGTATACCATATGACCCAGCCATCCCACTACTGGGTGTATACCCAGAGGATTATAAATTATTCTACTACAAAGACACATGCACACATAAGTTTATTGCAGCACTATTCACAATAGCAAAGACTTGGAA
>NW_012119310.1:120849-127541 GCF_000951035.1 Colobus angolensis palliatus | reverse complement strand
ATGGGTGCAGCACACCAACATGGCACAAGTATACATATGTAACAAACCTGCACATTATGCACATGTACCCTAGAACTTAAAGTATAATAAAAAAAAATCCCATTGCAGATTTCAAGAAAACAGTGTTAGCAAACTGCTCAATGAAAACAACAGTGTAATACAGTGAGATGATTTCACACATCACAAAGCAGTTGCTCAGAAATCTTCTTTCTAGTTTTTATCTGAGGATATTTCCTTTACTACCATCAGCCTCAATGCACTGTCATATATCCCTTTGCAGAGTCCACAAAAACAGTGTTAGCAAACCGATCCAAGAAAAGAAAGCTGTAACTCCGTGAGATGAATTCACACATCAGAAAGAAATTTCTCATAAAGCTTCTTACTAGTTTTTATCTGAGGATATTTTCTTTTTCACCAGAGGCCTCAATGTGGCACTGAATACCACATGGCAGATTTTGTGAAAACAGTGTTAGCAAACTGCTCAATGAGAAGAATGGTGTAACTCTGAGATTAATTCAAACATCACAAATCAATTTCTCTGAAACCTTCTTTCTATTTTTTATTTGAGGATATTTCCTTTGTCACATAGGTTTCAAAGTGATAAAAAAGTACACATTCTCAGATGCCACAAAAAGTGCTAGCAAATGACTCCATGAAAGAGTGTTGTAACTCTGTAAGAAGAATTCACACATCACAAAGAAGTTTCTCAGAAAACTTCTTTATTGTTTTTAGCTGAGTATGTTTCCTTTTTAAACACAGGCCTCAATGTGCTCCTTTATATCTCATTGCAGATTCCGCAATAATACTTTTAGTAAACTTCTCAATGAAAACAGTGTTGCAGCACTCTGAGATGAATTCACACATCCCAAAGCAGTTTCTCAGAATGCTTCTCTCCAGTTTTTATCTGAGGATATTTTATTTTTCATCCTGAGATTCAATGCTGTCCAAATATCACTGCTGAGACTCCACAAAAACAGTGCTGGCAAACTCCTCCCTCAAAAAGTGGTGTAACTCTGTGTAATAAATTCACACGTAACAAAGCAGTTTCTCAGAAAGCTTTTATCTAGTTTTTATCTGAGGCTATTTCCTTTGTCGCCATAGGCTTCAAAGCAATCCAAAGTATCCCTTCTCAGATTCCACAAAAAGAGTGCTGGCAAACAACTACGTGAAAGAATGTTGTCACACTGTGAGATGAATTCACACATCACAAAGCAGGCTCTCGGAATGTCCCACAGCAGATTGCATGAAAACAGTCTTAGCAAACTTCTCAATGTAAAGAAATGTATCTCTGTGAGTTGAACTGACTCATCACAAAGCATTTTGTCATACAGCTTCTTTCTAGTTTTTATCTGAGGATATTTCCTTTGTTACCATAGGGTTCAGAGCAATCCAATATATCCCTTCCCAGATTCCACTATAACAGTGCTAGGAAACTGATCCATGAAAGAGTAGTGTAACTCTGTGTGGCGAATTCACATATCACAAAGAAAATTCCCAGAAAGCTTCTTTCTAGTTTTTATCTGAGGATGTTTCCTTTGTCACTGTACACTTCAAAGTGATCCAAGTATCCCTTCTGGGTTGATGCAGAAACAGTACTAACAATCTTCTCCATGAAAAGAAAGGTATAACTCTGTGACATGAATTCACACATCACAAAACAGTTTCTCAGAAGACTTCTCTCCATTTTTTTCCTGAGGATATTTCCTTTTCCACCATAGGACTCAATACCCTTAGAATATCATATTGCAGATTCCACAAAATTAGAGTTAGCAAACTACTCTAGGAAATGTTGATGTAATTGTGTGAGATGAAGTCACATATCACAAAGCAGTTTCTCTGAAGGATTGTCTTAAGTATTTTTCTGGGGATATTTCGTTTTTCACCATAGCTGTCAATGCGCTCACAATATCCCATTGTAGATTCCATGAAAACAGTGTTAGTAAACACTCCCATGAACAGAAAGGTGTAACTCTCTGACAAGAATTCACACATCACAAAGCAGTTTCTCAGAAACCTTCTTTTTAGTATTTATCTGAGGATATTTCCTTTTTCACCACAGGCCTCAATGGGCTGCCAAATATCACATTGCAGATTCTGCAAAAATGGTGTTAGCAAACTGCTCAATGAGAAGAATGGTGTAACTCTGTGAGATGAATTCACACATCACAAATCAGTTTCTCTGTAAGCTTCTTTATAGCTTTTATCTGAGGATATTTACTTTGTCACCATAGGCTTCAAAGCAAAAAAATACTTTTTCTCAGATTACACAAGAAGTTCCAGTAAACAGATCCATGAAAGAGTGGTGCAACTCTGTGGGAAGAACTCACATATAACAAAGCAGTTTCTTAGAAGGCTTCTTCCTTGTTTTTATCTGAGATTATTTCCGTTTTAAACACCGTCCTCAATGTGCTTTCATATATTTCATTGCAGATTCTGCGAAAATATAGTTAGGAAACTTCTCAATGAAAACAGTGGTGTAGCCCTGTGAGATGAAGTCAAACATCTCAAAGCAGTTTCTCAGCAAACTCCTCCATGAAAGGGTGGTGTAACTCTGTGAGATGAATTCACACATCACAAAGCAGTTTCTCAGAAAATTTCTTTCTAGTTTTTTTCCTGAGGATATTTCCTTTGTCACCATCGGTTTCAAAGCTATCAAAAATACTCATTCTCAGATTCCACAAAAACAGTGCTTGCAAACTGCTCCATGAAAGAATAGAGTAATTCTGTGAGATGAATTCACACATCACAAAGCAGTTTCTCAGGTAGCTTCTCTCCACTCTTTTTCTGAGGATATTTAATTTTCCATGTAGGACTCAAGGCCCTCAGAATATGTGATGGCATATTCCACGAAAACAGTGTTAGCAAACTGCTCAATGTAAAGAAAGGTGTATCTGAGTGAGATGAATTTGCTCATCACAAAGCAGTTTCCAATACAGCTTCTTACTAGTTTTTATCTGAAGATTTTTCCTTGTTATCATAGGCTTCAAAGTGATTCAATATATCTCTTCTCAGAATCCACGAAAATAGTGTCACAAGGGAGTTTCTCAGAAAGCTTCTTTCTGGTTTTTCTCTGAGGTTATTTCCTTTGTCAACATAGGTTTCAAAGCTATCAAAAATACACCTTCTCACATTCTACAAAGCAGTGCTAGCAAACTGCTACATGAAAGAGTAGTGTAATTCTGTGAGATGAATTCCCACATCACAAAGCAGTTTCTCAGGTAGCTTCTCTCCACTCTTTGTCTCAGGATATTTCATTTTTCAACGTAGGACTCAAGGACCTCGGAATATCTCATGCAACATTCAATGAAAACAGTGTTTGCAAACTGCTCAATGTAAAGAATGGTGTATGTCTGTGAGTTGAATTCACTCATCACAAAGCAGTTTCTAATACAGCTTCTTTCCAGTTTTTATCTGAGGATATTTTCTTTGTTACCATAGGCTTCAAAGTGATCTAATATATCCCTTCTCAGATTCCACAAAAAGAGTGATAGCAAACTGCTCCATGAAAGAGTAGTATAACTCTGTGTGATGAATTCATACATCACATAGCAGATTTTCAGAAAGCCTCTTTCTAGTTTTTATCTGAGGATACTTCCTTTGTCACAATAGGCTTCAAAGCAATCCAAAATATGCCTTCTCAGATGATACAGAAGCAGTGCTATCAAACTGCTCCATGAAAGGAAGGTGTAACTCTGTGACATGAATTCACATATCACAAAGCAGTTTCTCTGTAGACTTCTCTCCAGATATTTTTTTTTCTGAGGATATATCCTTTTTCACCATATGATTCAATATCCTCAGAATATCATATTTCAGATTCCACAAAACCAGAGGTAGCAAACTGCTCCAGAAAAGATTGGTGTAACTGTGTGGGACAAATTCAAACATCACAAAGCAGTTACACTGAAGTCTTGTCTCCAGTATTTTTCTGAGTATATTTCCTTTTTCATCATCAATGAAAACAGTGGTGTAGCCCTGTGAGATGAAGTCAAACATCTCAAAGCAGTTTCTCAGCAAACTCCTCCATGAAAGGGTGGTGTAACTCTGTGAGATGAATTCACACATCACAAAGCAGTTTCTCAGAAAATTTCTTTCTAGTTTTTTTCCTGAGGATATTTCCTTTGTCACCATCGGTTTCAAAGCTATCAAAAATACTCATTCTCAGATTCCACAAAAACAGTGCTTGCAAACTGCTCCATGAAAGAATAGAGTAATTCTGTGAGATGAATTCACACATCACAAAGCAGTTTCTCAGGTAGCTTCTCTCCACTCTTTTTCTGAGGATATTTAATTTTCCATGTAGGACTCAAGGCCCTCAGAATATGTGATGGCATATTCCACGAAAACAGTGTTAGCAAACTGCTCAATGTAAAGAAAGGTGTATCTGAGTGAGATGAATTTGCTCATCACAAAGCAGTTTCCAATACAGCTTCTTACTAGTTTTTATCTGAAGATTTTTCCTTGTTATCATAGGCTTCAAAGTGATTCAATATATCTCTTCTCAGAATCCACGAAAATAGTGTCACAAGGGAGTTTCTCAGAAAGCTTCTTTCTGGTTTTTCTCTGAGGTTATTTCCTTTGTCAACATAGGTTTCAAAGCTATCAAAAATACACCTTCTCACATTCTACAAAGCAGTGCTAGCAAACTGCTACATGAAAGAGTAGTGTAATTCTGTGAGATGAATTCCCACATCACAAAGCAGTTTCTCAGGTAGCTTCTCTCCACTCTTTGTCTCAGGATATTTCATTTTTCAACGTAGGACTCAAGGACCTCGGAATATCTCATGCAACATTCAATGAAAACAGTGTTTGCAAACTGCTCAATGTAAAGAATGGTGTATGTCTGTGAGTTGAATTCACTCATCACAAAGCAGTTTCTAATACAGCTTCTTTCCAGTTTTTATCTGAGGATATTTTCTTTGTTACCATAGGCTTCAAAGTGATCTAATATATCCCTTCTCAGATTCCACAAAAAGAGTGATAGCAAACTGCTCCATGAAAGAGTAGTATAACTCTGTGTGATGAATTCATACATCACATAGCAGATTTTCAGAAAGCCTCTTTCTAGTTTTTATCTGAGGATACTTCCTTTGTCACAATAGGCTTCAAAGCAATCCAAAATATGCCTTCTCAGATGATACAGAAGCAGTGCTATCAAACTGCTCCATGAAAGGAAGGTGTAACTCTGTGACATGAATTCACATATCACAAAGCAGTTTCTCTGTAGACTTCTCTCCAGATATTTTTTTTTCTGAGGATATATCCTTTTTCACCATATGATTCAATATCCTCAGAATATCATATTTCAGATTCCACAAAACCAGAGGTAGCAAACTGCTCCAGAAAAGATTGGTGTAACTGTGTGGGACAAATTCAAACATCACAAAGCAGTTACACTGAAGTCTTGTCTCCAGTATTTTTCTGAGTATATTTCCTTTTTCATCATAGCAGTCAATGTGCTCGCAATATCCCATTGCAGATTCCATGAAAACTGTGTTGGTAAACAGCTTCATGAAAAGAAAGTTGTAACTCTGTGAAATGAATTCACACATCACAAAGCAGTTTCTCAGAAACCGTCTTTCTAGTTTTTATCAGAGGATATTTCCTTTTTCACCACTGGTCTCCATGTGCTGCTGAATACCACATTGCAGATTCTGCAAAAACAGTGTTAGCAAACTGCTCAATGAGAAGAAGAGTGTAACACTGTGAGATGAATTCACACATAATAAATCAGTTTCTCTGAATGCTGAATTCTAGTTTTTATCTGAGGATAATTCCTTTGTCACATAGGCTTCAAAGCGATGTAAAATAAAACTTCTCAGATTCCACAAGAAGTGCTAGCTAATGGCTCCATGAAAGAGTGCTGTAAGTCTGTGAGGAATTCACACATCACAAAGAAGGTTCTCAGAAAGCTTCTTTCTTGTTTTTATCTGAGGATATTTTCTTTTTAAACACAGGCCTCAATGCACTCCCGTATATTTCATTGCAGATTCCATGAAAATATTGTTTGGAAACTTCTCAATGAAAACAATGGTGTAGCTCTGGGTGATGAATTCACTCATCACAAACCAGTTTCTCAGAAAGCCTGTTTCTGTATTTTATCTGAGGATATTTTATTGTCACCATAGGTTTCAAAGGTATCAAAAATACCCCTTTTCAGATTCCACAAAAACAGTGCTAGCAAACTGCTCCATGAAAGAGTAGTGTAACTCTGTGAGATGAATTAATACATCACAAAGCAGTTTCTCAGGAGGCTTCTCTCCACTCTTTGTCTGAGGATATTTCATTTTTCAATGTAGGACTCAAGGCCCTCAGAATATCAAATGGCAGGTTCCATGAAAACAGTGTTAGCAAACTGCACAAAGTAAAGAAAGCTGTAACTCTGTAAGACAAATTCACTCATCACAAAGAAATTTCCCATACAGCTTTTATCTAGTTTTTATATGAGGATATTTCCTTTTTTTCCATAGTCTTCAAAGCGATCCAATATATCCCTTCTCAGATTCCCCAAAAACAGTGCTAACAAATTGTTCCATGAAAGTGTAGTGTAACTCTTTATGATGAATTCACACACCACAAACAATTTCTCAGAAATCTTCTTTCTAGCTTTTATCTGAGGATATTTCCTTTTCCACCAAAGTCCTCAATGTGCTGCCAAAGATCAAATTGCAGATTCTGCAATAACAGTGTTA
>NW_012119310.1:119632-120704 GCF_000951035.1 Colobus angolensis palliatus | reverse complement strand
ACAAGAACTGCTAGCAAACACCTCCATGAAAGAGTGGTGGAACTATGTGAGATGAATTCACGCATCACAAGGCAGTTTCTAAGAAAGCTTCTTTCTTATTTTTATCTGAGGATATTTCCTTTGTCACCACAGGATTCAGAGTGTTCCAAAATATCCCTTCTCAGATTCCACAAAAACAGCGCTAGCAAACGGCTCCATGAACGAGTTGTGTAACGCAGTGAGATGAATTCACACATCACAAAGCAGTTTCTCCGAAAGCCCCTTTCTGGTTTTTATGTGAGGATACTTCATTTGTCACCATAGGCTTCAGAGCTATCAAAAATATCCCTTCTCAGATTCCACAAAAACTGCTAGTAAACTGCTCCATGAAAGTGTAGCGTAACTGTGAGATGAATTCACACATCACAAAGCAGTTTCTCAGGAGTCTTCTCTCCACTCTTTGCCTGATGATATTTCATTTTTCAAAGTAGGACTCAAGGCCTTCGGAATATCCCATGGGAGATTCCATGAAAATAGTGTTAGCAAGCTGCTCAATGTAAAGAAAATTGTATCTCTGTGAGATGAACTCACTCAACACAAAGCAGTTTCTCATACAGCTTCTTTCTAGTTTTTATCTGAGGATATTTCCTTTGTCACCATAGGCTTCAAAGTGATCCAATATATCCCTTCTCAGATTCCACAAAAACATTGCTATTCAACAGCACTTTGAAAGGGTGGTGTAGCGCTGTGAGATGAATTCATGCATCACAAAGCAGCTTTTCAGAAAGCTTCTTTCTAGTTTTTATCTGAGGATATTTCCTTTGTCACCATAGCCTTCAAAGTGATCCAAACTATCAGTTCTCACACTCCACAAAAACAGTGCTATCCAACAGCTCCATGAAAGGTTTGTGTAACTATGTGAGACAAATTCAAAAATCACAGAGCAGTTTCTCAGAAACCTTCTTCTACTTTTTATCTGAGTATATTTCCTTTTTCAGCACAGGCCTCAATGTGCTGCCAAAGATCACATTTCAGATTTGGGAAATCAGTGTTAGTAAACTGTTCAATGAAAAAAATGTTGTAACTCAGTGAA
>NW_012119310.1:116660-118943 GCF_000951035.1 Colobus angolensis palliatus | reverse complement strand
ACAAACTGCTCAATGTATAGAAATTTGTATCTTTGTGATATAAGCTCACTAATCACAAAGCAGTTTCTCATACAGCTTCTATTTAGCTTTTATCTGAGGATATTTCCTTAGTGTCCATAGGCTTCAAAGCAATCCAATATACCCCTTCTCAGATACCACAAAAACAGTTCTAGCAAACTACTCCATGAAGGTGCAGTGTAACTCTGTGTGATGAATTCACACATCATGAAGCAGATTCTCAGAAATCTTCTTTCTATTTTTTATCTGAAGATATTTCCTGTTTCACCCTATGCTTCAAAGCAATCCAAAATATGCCTTCTCAGATGATGAAGAAAGAGTGCTAGCAAACTGCTCCATGAAAAGAACGGTGTAACTCTGTGACATGAATTCACACATTACAAAGCAGTTTCTCAGAATAATTCTCTCCAGTTTTTTTCTGAGGTCATTTCCTTTTTCACCATAGGACTCAATACTTTCAGAATATCATATTGCAGCATCCACGAAACCAGAGTTAGCAAAAGATTCTAGGAAAGATTGGTGTAACTGTTTGAGATGAATTCACACATCACAAAGCAGTTTCTCTGAAGGCTTGTCACCAGTATTTTTCTGAGAATATTTCCTATTTCACCATAGCAGTCAATGCACTTGTAATGTCCCATTGCCGATTCCATGAAAACAGTGTCAGCAAACTGCTCTATGAAAATAAAGGGGTAACTCTGTGAGATGAATTCAAACATCACAAGGAAGTTTCTCAGAAACATTCTTTCTAGTTTTTATCTGAGGATATTTCCTTTTTCACTGTAGGCATCAAAGCATTGCTGAATATCACATTTCAGATTCTGGGAAAACAGTGTTAGCAAACTATTCAATAAGAAGCATACTGTAACTCTGTGAGATGAATTCACAGATTCACAAATCAGTTTCTCTGAAAGCTTCTTTCTAGTTTTTATTTAAGGATATTTCCTTTGTCACCCTATTCTTCAAGGTGATCAAAAATACACTTTCTCTGATTCCAAAAGAAGTGCCAGCAAACGGCACCATGAAAGAGTGGTGTAACTCTGTGAGAAGAACTCACACACCACAAAGCAGTTTCTCAGAAAGCTTCTTTCAAATTTTTCTGAGGATATTTCTTTTGTCACCATAGGCTTCAAAGTGATCCAAAATGTCACTTCTCTGATTCCCCAAAAACAGTGTTATACAATGGCTCAATGACGCAGTGATGTAATTCTGTGAGTTGAATTCACAAAACACAAAGCAGATTCTCAGAAAACTTCTTTCTATTTTTAATCTGAGGATATTTCCTTGTCACCATAGGATTCAAAGTGATCCCATATATCCTTTCTCAGATTGCACAAAACTATGCTAGCAAACTGCTCCATGAAAGAGTAGTGTAACTCTGTGTGATGAATTCACACATAACAAAGCAGATTCCAGAAATCTTCTTTCCAGTTTTTATCTGAGGATATTTCCTTTGTCACCATAGGATTCAAAGTGATCCAAAATATCACTTCTCAGAACACCCAGAAACAGTGCCAGCAAACTGCTCCATGAAAAGAAAGGTGTATCTCTGTGACATGAACTCACACATCAAAAAGCAGTTTCTCAGAAGAATTCTCTCCAGGTTTTTCCTGAGGATATTTCCTTTTTCACCATAGGACTCAATACTCTCAGAATATCATATTGCAGATTCCATGAAACCAGAGTTAGCAAACTGTTCTGGGGAAGATTGGTGTACCTGTTTGTGATGAATTCACATATCACAGGGCAGTTTCTCTGAAGGCTTGTCTCCAGTATTTTTCTTAGGATATTTCCTTTTTCACCATAGCGGTCAATGCGCTCTCAATATCCCATTGCAGATTCCATGAAAACAGTGTTACCAAACTGCTCTCTGAATATAAAGGTGTAACTGTCTGGTATGAATTCAAACATGACAAAGAAGTTTGTCGGAAACATTCTTTCTAGTTTTTATCTGAGGATATTTCCTTTTTCACTATAGGCCTCAATGCACTGCTGAATATCACATTGTGGATTCTGGGAAAACAGTGTTAGCAAACTACTCAATGAGAAGAATGCTGTAACTCTGTGAGATGAATTCACATATCACAATTCAGTTTCTCTGAAAGCTTTATCCAGTTTTTATGTAAGGATATTTCCTTTGTTCCCATATTCTTCAAGATGATCAAAAATACACCTTCTCAGATTCCACAAGAAGTGCCAGCAAACGTCTCCATGAAAGAGTGGTGTAACTCTGTGAGAATTCACACATCATAAAGCAGTTTCTCA
>NW_012119310.1:116098-116610 GCF_000951035.1 Colobus angolensis palliatus | reverse complement strand
CCTTCTCAGATTCCACAAGAAGTGCCAGCAAACGTCTCCATGAAAGAGTGGTGTAACTCTGTGAGAATTCACACATCATAAAGCAGTTTCTCAGGAAACTTCTTTCTTGATTTTATCTGAGGATATTGCCATTTTAAACACAGGTCTCAATGCACTCTCGTATATCTCATGGCAGATTCTGTGAAAATATTGTTAGGAAACTTCTCACTGAAAACAGTCTTGTAGCTGTGTGACATGAATTCACACATCACAGAGCAGTATCTGAGAAGGCTTGTCTCCAGCTTTTATCTGAGGATATTTCATTTTTCAACATGAGATTCAATGCCATCCAAAATATTGCTTCTGAGATTCCACAAAAACACTGCTAGCAATCTCCTCCATGAAAGAGTGATGTAATTCTATGAAATAATTTCACATATCACAAAGCAGTTTCTCAGAATGTTTCTTTCTAGTTTTTATCTGAGAATATTTCCTTTGTCACCATAGGCTTCCAAGCAATTCAAAATATCCCT
>NW_012119310.1:102024-115218 GCF_000951035.1 Colobus angolensis palliatus | reverse complement strand
ATAATTCCTTTGTTACCATAGGCTTCAAAGTGATCCAATATATCCTTTCTCAGATTCCACAAAAACAGTGCTAGCAAACTGCTCCATGAAAGAGTAGTATAACTCTGTGTGATGAATTCACACATCACAAAGCAGATTCTCAGAAAACTTCTAATTTTTACCTGAGGGTATTTCCTTTATCACCATAAGTTTCAAAGTGATCCAAAATATCCCTTCTTAGATGATGCAAAAAGAGTGCTAGCAAACTGCTTTATGAAGAGAAAGGTGTAACTCAGTGACATGAATTCACACATCACAAAGCAGATTCTCAGAAGAGTACTCTCCAGTTATTTCCTGAGAATATTTACTTTATCACCATAGGACTCAATACCCTCAGAATATCAATTTTCAGATTCCACGAAACCAGAGTTAGCAAACA
This sequence comes from Colobus angolensis palliatus, assembly GCF_000951035.1. Taxonomy (NCBI): domain Eukaryota; kingdom Metazoa; phylum Chordata; class Mammalia; order Primates; family Cercopithecidae; genus Colobus; species Colobus angolensis. Next base: position 114,800 of record NW_012119310.1, on the reverse strand, counting down.
GCTCCAGGAAAGATTGGTGCAACTGTGTGAGATGAATTCACACATAACAAAGCAGTTTCTCCGAAGGCTTTTCTTAAGTATTTTTTTGAGGATATTTCATTTTTCACCATGGCAGTCAATACAATCGCAACATCCAATTGCAGATTCCATGAGAAGAGTGTTAGTAAACAGCTCCATGAAAAGAAAGGTGTAACTCTGTGAGATGAATTCACACATCACAAAGGAGTTTCTCAGAAACCTTATTTCTAGTTTTTATCTTAGGGTATTTCCTTAGTCACCATAGGCTTCAATGCGATCCAAAATATCCCTTCTCAGATTCCCTGAAAACAGTGCTACCACACTGCTCCATAAAAAGAATCATGTAACTCTGTGAGATAAATTCACGTATCACAAAGCAGTTTCTCAGAAAGCTTCTTTCCAGTTTTTTCAGAGGATGTTTCCTTTGTCACCAAAATCTTCAATGCACTCTGAAGTATCCCTTGTGGATATCATGAAAACAGTGTTCACAAACTGCTCAATGAAAAGCATGGTGTATCTCTGTGAGATGAGTACACAAATCACAAAGCAGTTTCTCAGAAAGCTTCTTTCTAGTTTTTATCTGAGGATATTTCCTTTGTCACCATAGGCTTCAAACTATCCAAAATATTAATTCTCAGATTATACAAAAAAAGTGCTAGCAAATGGCTCCGTCAATGAGTTGTGAGTTATGTGTAACAATATGAGATGTATTCACATATCACAAAGCAGTTCCTCAGAAACCTTGACACTGAGAAAGGAAGTCTATGGTGAAAAAGGAAATATCCTCTAACAAAAGTTACAAAGAAGTTTTCTGAGAAGCTGCTTTGTGATGTGTGAATTCATCTCAAGAGTTACATGACAATTTTCATTGAGAATTTTGCTAACACTTTTTTCATGTAATCTGCAATGTGATATTCCAGAGTGCATTGAGGCCTATGGTGAAAAAGGAAATATCCTCGGGTAAAAAGTAGAAAGAAGCTTTCTGAGAAACTGCTTTGTTATTTGTGTATTCATCTTACAGAATTACACAACTCTTATCATGGAGCTATTTGGTAGCATTATTTTTGCGGAATCTGGGAAGGGATATTTTGAATCACATTGAAGCCTATAGTGACAATTGAAATATCCACAGATACAAACTAGAAAGAAGCTTTCTGAGAAACTTCTTTGTGATCTCTGAATTCATCTCATGCAGTTACACATTTCCTATCATGGAGAACTTTGCGAACACTATTATTGTGGAATCTACCTAGGCATATATGGTAGTGCATTGAGGACTATGATGAAAAAGGAATTATTCTCAGATAGAAACTAGAAACAGGCTTTCTGAGAAACTTCTTTGTCACGTGTGAATTCATCTCAAAGAGTTACACCTTTCTCTTCGTGGAGCAGTTTGCTAACACTGTTTTCATGGCATCTGCAAATGGATATTTGGGAGGGCATTGAAGCTTATTCTGAAAAATGAAATATCCTCTGATAAAGACTACAAAGAAGATTTTGGAGAAACCAATTTGTGATGTGTGAATTCATCTCACAGAGTTACCCCTTTATTTTTATTGAGCATTTTGCTAACACTTTTCCTGGAAACTGCAATATGATATTTGGGAGTGGTTTGAAGGCTATGGTGACAAAGGAAATACCCTCAGACAAAAACTAAAAAGCAGCTTTCTGAAAAAGTGCTTTGTGATGTTTGAATTCATCCCACAGAGTTACACCTTTCTCTTCATTGGGCAGTTTTCTAACACTGTTTTCGTGGAATCTGCAATGGGATATTCTAGAGCTCATTAAGGCCTCTGATGAAAAAGGAAATAACCTCAAATAAAAACTAGAAAGAAGATTTCTCAGAAACCACTTTGTGATATGTGAATTCAGGTCACAGATTTACACGATTCTTTTCATAGATCAGTTCTCTGGTGCTATTTTTGGGAAATCTGAGAAGGGATATTTTGGATCACATTGAAGCCTATGGTGACAAAGGAAATATCCTCAGATAAAAACTAGAAAGCATCTTTCTGACAAACTTTTTTGTAATGTGTGAAATCATCTCACAGAGTTACACCTTTCTTTTCATTGAGCAGTTTGCTAACAGTGTTTTCGTGGAATCTGCAAAGGAATATTTTGAAGTGCATTGAGGCCTTAGATGAAAAAGGAAATATAATCACACAAAAACTAGAAAGAAGCTTTCTGAGAAACTGCTTTGTGATGTGTGAATTCATCTCACAGGCTAACACTGTAGTAATCATTGAGCGTTTTGCTAACCCTGTTTTCGTGGAATCTGCAATAGGATATTTGGGAGTGCACATATGTCTAGGGTGGCAAAGGAAATATCCTCAGATGAAAAACAAAAAGAAGCTTTCTGAGAAACTTCTCTGTGATGTGTGAATTCATCTCACAGAGTTACACCTCTCTTTTAATTGAGCAGATTGCTAACATTGTTTTCATTGAATCTGCTGTGGGATATTCATGAGCGCCGTGAGGAAGATGCTGAAAAAGGAAATATCCTGATAAAAACTACAAAGAAGCATTCTGAGAAACTACCTTGTGATCTTTGAATTCATCTCACTGAATTACACTTTTCCATTCATTTAGCAGTTTGCTCCATCAAAAGCAGTTTGTTTTCTTGGAATCTGCAAAGGGATATTTGGGAGTGCCTTGAGGCCTAGGCTGAAAAATGAAATATCCTCAGATAAAAACTAGAAAGAAGCCTTCTCAGATACTGCTTTGGGGGGAGTGAATTCATTTTGCATAGTTACAGTGCTGTTTCATTGAGCACTTTGCTAACACTGTTTTCTTGGAATTTGCAATGGGATAATCTTGAATGCATTGAAGCCTATGGTGACAAAGGAAATATCCTCAGATAAAAATAGAAAGAAGCTTTCTGAGAGACTTCCTTCTGATGTGTGACACCGTCTCACAGAGTTACATATTTTTTTCAATGCCAAGTTTGCAAACACTGTATTCGTGGAATCTGCAAAGGTTTAATTGGGAAGGCATTGAAGCCTATGGTGAAAACGGAAATATCCTCAGATAAAAACTAGAAAGAGGCTTTCTGAGAAACTTCTTTGTGAGATGTGAATTCATCTCACAGAGTCACACCTTTCTTTTCATATATCAGTTTGCTAACACTGTTTTCATGCAATCTGCAAATGGATATTTGGGAGTGCATTGAGGCTTATTGTTGAAAAGGAAACATTCTCAGATAAAAAGTAGAAAGAAACTTTCTGTGAAACCTCTTTGTGGTGTGTGAATTCATCTCACAGAACTACACGACTCTTTTCATGGAGCAGTCTAATAACACTTTTAAGCGGAATCTGAGAAGGGATAGTTTGGATTGCATTGAAGCCTACGGTGTAAAAGAAAATATCCTCAGATACAAATTAAAAAGAAGATTTATGGAAACTTCTTTGTGATGTGTGAAATCATCTCACAATGTTGCACCTTTCTTTTCGTGGAACATTTTCCTCACACTCTTGTCATTTTTTCTGCAATAGGATACTTGGGATAGCACTGAAACCTATGGTGAGAAAGGAAATATACTCAGAACAATAACAAAAGAAGCTTTCTGAGAAACTTCTTTGTGATGTATGAGTTCATCTCACAGAGTTACACTCGTCTTTTCTTTGAGAATTTTGCTAACACTTTTTTCTTGTAATCTGCAATGTGATATTTGATAGCGCTTTTAGGCCTATGTTGTAAAAGGAAATATCCTTAGACAAAAACTAGAAAAAAGCTTTCTGAGAAACGGCTTTGTGATATGTGAATTCGTCTCACAGAGTTACACCTTTATTTTCACTGAGAAGTTTCCTAACTATTTTTTTCTGGAATCTGCAATGGGATATTCGGGAGCTCATTGAGGCCTATGGTGAAAGAGGAAATAACCTCAGATAAAAACTAGAAAGAAGCTTCCTGAGAAACTGCTTTGTGATGTGTTGATTTGTCTCACAGAATTACATGATTCTTTTCATGGAGCACTTTGGTAGCACTTTTTTTGGGGAATCAGGGAAGGGATATTTTAGATTGCATTCAAGTCTATTATGACAATGGAAATATCCTCCGTTAAAAACTAGAAAGAAGCTTTCTGAGAAACTTCCTTGTGGTGTGTGAATTCATCTCACTTAGTTACACATTTCTTTTCATGGAGCAGTTTGCTAACACTGTTTCCATGGAATCAGCAATGTGATATTTTGGAGCTCATTGAAGCCAAGGTGGCAAATGGGATAAAAACTAGAAAGAAACTTTCTGAGAAACTGCTTTGTGATGTTTGAAATCATATCACAGAGTTACACCTTTCTTTCATGGAGCAGTTTACTAACAGTTTTTTATTGGAATCTGCAGTGGGATATTTCGGAGTGCCTTGAAGTCAATGATGACAAAGGAAATATCCTCAGGTAAAAATGAGAAAGAAGCCTTCTGAGAAACCGGTGTGTGATGTGTGAATTCATGTCACAGAGTTACATGATTCTTTTTATGAAGCACTATTTTTAGGGAATCTGAGAAGGGATATTTTCTATGGTATTGAAGCCTGTGATGACAAAGGATATATCCAGAGATAAAAACTTGAAAGAAGCTTTCTGAGAAACTTCTTTTCCTTTGAATTCATCTCACGGAATTACACATTTCTTTTCAAGGAGCAGTTTACTAAAACTGTTTTATTGGACTCTGCAAAGGGATATTTGGGAGCACATTGCAGCCTATGGTGAAAAAGGAAATGTCCCCAGATAAAAACTAGAAGGAGGTTTTCAGAGAAACTGCTTTGTCATGTGTGAATTCAACTCACAGAACTACATGATTTTTTTTATGGAGCAGTTAGGTAGCACTGTTTTTGGGGAATCTGAGAAGGGATATTTTGGATCACACTGAAGCCCATGCTGACAAAGGAAATATCCTCAGATTAAAATTAGAAAGAAGCTTACTGAGAAACAGTTTGTGATGTGTGAATTCATCTCACAGAGTTACACCATTGTTTCAATTGAGAATTTTGCTAGCACTCTTTTCGTGGAATATGCAATAGGATATTTGGGAGCATATTGAAACCTATGGTGACAAAGGAAATATCCTCAGATAAAAACCAAAAAGACGGTTTCTGAGAAACTGCTTTGTGATTTGTGAAGTTATGTCACCGTGTTACATGATTGTTTTCATGGAGCTGTTTGGTAACACTATTTTTGGGAAAACTGAGAAGGGATATTTTGGATTTTTTCGAAGCCTGTGGTGACAGAGAATATATCTAGAGAGAAAAACTAGAAAAAAACTTTCTGACAGACGTCCTTGTTATCCTTGAATTCATTTGACCGAATCACACATTTCTTTTCCTGGAGCAGTTTGTTAACACTGCTTTCTTGGAATCTGCACTGGGATATTTGGGAGCTCTTTGAAGCCAGTTGTAACAAAGAATATACCCTCAGACAAATACTGAAAAGAAGCTCTCTGAGAAACTCTCTTGTGATGTGTGATTTCCTCAAACAGAGTTATAACTTTCTTTTCATTGAGCAGATTGCTAACACTGTTTATGAAAAATATGAGATGGGATATTCACGAAGGCCTTGAGGCCTACTATGAAAAAGAAACTATCCTCAGAGAAAAGCTATAAGAAGCTTTCTGAGAAACAGCTTTGTTTTGTTTGAATTCATCTCATAGTGTTACACTTAAAGTTTCACGTTTCTCATGGAATCTGCAATGGGACATTCGAGAGCGCATTGAGGCCTTTGGTGAAAAAGAAATTATCCACAGATAAAAACTAGACAGAAGCATTGTGAGAAACTGCTTTGTGATGTTTGCATTCAACTCACTGAGTGACACTATTATTTTCATTGAGCAGTTTGGTAACACTCCTTTTGTGGAATCTGAGAAGGGATATTTTGGATCGCTTTGAAGCCTGTGATGACAAAGGAAATATCCTCATATAAAAACTGGAAAGAAGCTTCCTGAGAAATTCCTTAGTGCTGTGTGAATTCATTTCACAGAGTTACTCTTTTATTGTCATGGAGCAGTTTGCTAACACTGTTTTTGTGGAATCTGCAAAGACATATTTGGGAGAGTATTGAGGCCTATGGTGAGAAAGGAATTGCTCTCAGATAAAAAGTAGAAAGAGGCTTTTTGAGAAACTTCTTTGTGATGTGAGATTTCATCTCACAGACCTACACTGTTCTTTTCATGAAGCAGTTTGGTAACATTGTTTTCATGGAATCTGCAGAGGGATATTTGGGAGCACGTTGAGGCCTATGGTGAAAAAGGAAATATACTCTGATAAAAACTTCATGGAAGATTTCTGAGAAACTGCTTTGTTTGTGATGTGTGAATTCATCTCACAGAGATACAAGATTGTAATCATTGAGCAGTTTCCTAACACTGTTTTCTGGAATCTGCAAAGGGATATTTGGGAGCGCATTGAGGCCTATAGTGAAAAAGGAAATATCCTCAGATAAAAACTAGAAAGAAGCTTTCTGAGAAACTGTTTTGTGATGTGTGAATTCACCTCACAGAGTTACAAGGCCCTTCTCATGGAACAGCTTGGTAGCACTGTTTTAGGGGAATGTCAGAAGGGATATTTTGAATTGCATAGAAGTCTACACTGACAAAGGAAATAGCCTCAGATAAGAATTATAAAGAAGCTTTTGGAGAAACTGCTTTATGATGTGTGAATTCACCTCACAGAGTTACACTTTTCTGTTCATGAAGAAGTTTGCTAACACTGTTTTTGTGGAATCTTCAAGGGATATTTGGGAGCACAATGAGGCATGTGGTGAAAAAGGAAATATCCTCAGAAAAAAACCAGAAAGGTAATTTCTGAGAAACTGCTTTGTAATGTGTGAATTATTCTTGCAGTGTTACACCATTGTTTTCACTGAGAAGTTTGGTAACAATGTTTTCGTAGAATCTGCAGTAGGATATTTGGGAGCCCTTTGAAGCCTATGGTGACAAAGGAAATATCCTCAGATAAAAAACAAAAAGAATTTTCTGAGAGACTGCTTTGTGATGTGTGAATTGAACCCACAGAGTTACACTGTCCTTTTCATTGAACAGTTTGCTTACACTGTTTTCTCAGAATCTGCAATGAGGTATTTTGGAGTGTATTGAAGATTATGCAGACAAAGGAAATATCCTCTGACAAAAACTAGAAAGAAGCTTCCTGAGGAACTAATTTGTGATTTGTGAATTCATCTCATAGAGTTACACCTTTCTTTCCATGGAGCTGTTTGGTAGCACTGTTTTTGGGGAATCTGAGAAGAGATATTTGGGATGACATTCAAGCATATATGCACAAAGGAAATATCCTCAGATAAAAACTAGAAAGAAGCTTTCCGAGAAACTTCTTTATGATGTGTGAATTCACCTCACAGTGTTACACCTTGCTTTTCATGGAGCCATTTCCTAACACTGTTTTTGTGGAATCTGCAAAGGGATATTTGGGAGTGCATTGAGGCCTATGGTGAAAAAGGAAATACCCTGAGATAAAAACTAGAAAGACGCTTTCTGAGAAACTGCTTTGTGATGTGTGAATTCACCTCACAGCATTACACTGTTTATTTCATTCAGCAGTTTGCTCACCCTGTTTTCATGGAATCTACATTGGAATAGTTCAGAGATCATTGAAGTTTATGGTGACAAAGGAAATATCCTCAGACATAAACTAGATAGAAGCTCTCTAAGAATCTGCTTTTTGATATTTGAATTCATCTCACAGAGTTACACAGTTCTTTTGATGGAAGAGTTTGGTAGCACTGTTTTTGGGTAATCTGATAAAAGATATTTTGGATCGCATTGAAGCTTATGGTGACAAAGGAAATATCCTCAGATAAAACTAGAAAGAAGCTTTCTGAGAAATTTCTTTTTGATGTTTGGGTTTATCTCACACAGTTACAGCTTGCTTTTCTTGGAGCAGTTTGCCAACGCTCTTTTTGTGGAATCTGCAAAGGGATATTTGGGAGTGCATTGAAGCCTATGTTGACAAAGGAAATATCCTCAGATAAAAGCCAAAAACAAGCTTTCTGAGAGACTGCTTTGTGATGTGTGAATGTATCTCACAGAATTACACTGTTCTTTTCATTGTGCGGTTTACCAACACTGTTTTCTGGATTATGCAATGGGATATTTCAGAGCACATTAAGGCTTAGGGTGACAAAGGAAGTATCCTCAGGCAAAAACTAGATAGAAGCTTTCTGATGGTCCGTTCTGTGATTTTTGAATTCATCTCACAGAGTTACACAATTCTTTTCATGGAGCAGTTTGATTGGACTGCTTTTGGGGAGTCTGAGAAGGGATATTTTGGATTACATTGAAACCTAGTGTGACAAAGGAAATATCCTCAGATAAAATGTAAAATGAAGCTTTATGACAAAGTTCATTGTGATGTTTGAATTCATCTCACAGAATAACAGCTTTCTTTTCATGGAGCAATTTGCTTACACTGTATTTGTGGAATCTGCAAAGGGATACTTGGGAGTGCATTAAGGACTATGTTGAAAAAGGAAGTATCCACAGATAAAAAGTAGAAAGAAGCCTTCTGAGAAACTGATTTGTGATGTGTAAATTCATCTCGCAGAGTTCAACCATCAATTTCATTGATTACTTTGCTAACACTGTTTTTCTGGAATCTGCAACAGGATTCTTAGGAGTGCATTGAAGCCTTTGGTGACAAAGGAAATATCCTCAGATAAAAAACAAAAAGAAGCTTTCTGAGAGACTGCTTTGTGATGTATGAATCGAACTCACAGAATTACACTGTTCTTTTCATTGAGCAAATTGTTAACACTGTTTTCTTGGAATCTCTAATGAGATGTTTCAGAACATATTGAAGCTTATGGTGACAAAGGAAATATCCTCAGACAAAAACTAGAAAGAAGCTTCCTGAGAAACTGCTTTGTGATTTGTGAATTCATCTCACAGAGTTACACCTTTCTCTTCTTGGATTAGTTTTGTAGCACTGTTTTTGGGAAATCAGAAAAGAGATATTTTGGATAACATTGAAGCCTATATTGACAAAGGAAATATCCTCAGATAAAACCAGAAAGAAGCTTCCTGGGTAACTTCTTTATTATGTGTGAATTCATCTCACAGAGTTACACTTTTCTTTTCATGGAGCAGTTTGCTAACACTATTTTCGTGGAATCTGCAAAAGGTTATTTGGGAGTGCATTGTGACCTATGGTGAAAAAGGAAATATCCTGAGATAAAAACTAGGAACACGCTTTCTGAGAAACTGCTTTGTGATGTTTGAATTCATCTCACATTATTACAGTGTTCTTTTCAGTGAGCAGTTTGCTAACACTGTTTTCGTGGAATCTGCAATAGGATATTTTGGATTGCATTGAAGCTTATGTTGACAAAGGAAATATCCCAAGCTAAAAACCAAAAAGAAGCCTTCTGTGAAACTCGTTTGTGATGCGTGATTTCATCTCAGAGAGTTATACATTTCTTTACATTGAGACGTTTCTTAACACTGTTTTCGTCTAATCTGCAAAGGGATATTTGGGAGTCCATTGAGGCTTATGGTGATAAAGGAAATATCCTCAGATAAAAACTGGAAAGAAGCTTTCTGAGAAACTGCTTTGTGATATATGAATTCAAGTCACAGAGTCACACAATTCCTTTTATGGATCAGTTTTGTAGCACTGTTTTAGGGGAACCTGGGTAGGGATATTTTCAATCTATTTGAAGCCTATGGTGACAAAGGAAACATCTTCAGATCAAAACTAGAAATAAGCATTCTGGGAAGCTTCTTTATGGTGTGTGAATTCATCTCATAGAGTTATACGTTTCTTATCATGGAGCAGTTTGCTAACACTGCTTTCATGGAATCTGTAAAACGATGTTTTGTGGCACATTGGGTCCCATGGTGAAACAGGAAATATCCTCACATAAAAACAAGAAAGAAGCTTTCAGAGAGATTGTTCATGATGTGTGAATTCATCTCAGAGAGTTACAATGTTGTTTTCATTGAGCAGTTTGCTAACACTGTTTTGTTGGAATCTGCAATCGGGTATGTCAGAGTGCATTGAAGCTTATGGTGACAAAGGGAATATCTTCAGATCAAAACTAGAAAGAAATTTCTGAGAAAGTCCTTTGTGATGTGTGAATTCTTCTCACAGAGTAACACTGTTCTTTTCCTGGAGCAGTTTGCTAACACTGTTATCGTGGAATCTGCAGAGGGATAATTGAGAGTGCTTTGAGGCCTACGGTGAAAAAGGAAATAACCTCAGATAAAAACTAGAAAGATGCTTTCTGAGAAACTGCTTTGTGATGTGTGAATTCATCTCACCGAGTTACACAGTACTTTTCATTGAGCAGTTTACTAACACTGTTTTCGTGGAATCTGCAATAGGATATTTGGGAGCACATTGAAGCCTGTGGTGACAAAGGAAATATCCTCAGGTAAAAGCTGGAAGTAGTCTTTCCTAGAAACTGCTTTGTGATTTGTGAATTCATCTCATAGAGTTACAGGATTTTTTTCATGGATTAGTTTGGTAGCCCTGTTTTTGGGGAATCTGAGAAGTGATATTCTGGATCACATTGAAGCCTGTAGTAACAAAGGAAACATCCTCAGATTAAAAACTAGAAAGAAGCCTTCAGAGAAATTTCTTTGTGATGTGTGAATTCATCTCACAGATATACAGCTTTGTTTTCATGCAGCAGTTAGCTAACACTGTGTTCATGGAATCTGCAAAGGGATATTTGGGAATGCATTTAGGCCTATGGTGATAAAGGAAGTATCCTCCGATAAAAACTAGAAGCAAGCTCACTGAGAAACTGCTTTGTGATATGTCAATTTATCTCACAGAGTTACACCATACTTTTCATTGAGAAGTTTGCTAACACTGTTTTTGTGGAATCCACAAAGGAATAATTAGGAGCACATTGAGAACTTTGGTGAAAAAGGAAATATCCTCAGATAAAAAAATAAAAAGAAGCTCTTGAAAACTGCTTTGTGATATGTGAATTCATCTCACAGTGTTACACCGTTCTTTTTATTGAGCAGTTTGCTATCACTGTTTTCTTTGTATCTGCAGTTTGATATTTCAGAGCGAATTGAAGCTTATAATGCATTGTAAATATCCTCATAGAAAAAGCAGAAAGAATATTTTGGAGAAACTACTTCTTGATGTATAAATTCATTTGACAGAGTTACACGGTTCTTTTCTTGGGGCAGTTTGGTAGCACTGTTTCTGGGGAATCTGAGAAGAGATATTTTGGATCGTATTGAAGTCTATGGTGACAAAGGAAATATCCCTAGATGAAAACTAGAAAGAAGCTTTCTTTGAACGTTCTTTGTGATGTGTGAATTCATCTCACAGAGTTACACCTTTCTTTTCATGGAGCCATTTGCTAACACTGTTATCATGGAATCTGCAAAGAAATATTTGGAAGTGCATTGAGACCTATAGTGAAAAAGGAAATATCTTTAATTAAATACTAGAAAGAAGCTTTCTGAGAAACTGCTTCATGATGTGTGAATTCATCTCACAGAGTGACACCATTCTTTTAATTAGGTGTTAGATAGCACTCTTTTCTTAATATCTGCAATAGGATATTTGGGAGCACATTGAAACTTATGGTGACAAAGGAATTATCCTCAGATAAAAACCAAATAGAACATTTCTTAGAAACTGCTGTGTGATGTGTGAATTCATCTCACAAAATTACTACGTTCTTTTTATTCAGCAGTTTGCTAACACTGTTCTCATGGAATCTACAAAGGCATATTTGGGAGCGTATTGAGGCCTATGGTGGAAGAGGAAATATCGTCAGATAAAAACTAGAAAGAAGCTTTGTGCAAAATTGCTTTGTGATGTGTGAAATCATCTCACAGATTTACACCATTGTTTTCATTGAACAGTTTGCTAACACTGTTTTTCGTGGAATCTGCAAAGGGTTATTTTAGAGTGCTTTGAAGCTGAAGGTGGCAAAAGAAATACCCTCTTATAAAAACTAGAAAGAAGCTTTCTATGAAAACGCTTTCTGATGTGTGAATTCATTTCACAGAGTTACCCGATCCTTTCCATGTAGCCGTTTGTTAGCACTGTTTTTGGGGAATGTTAGAAGGGATATTTTGGAATGGATTGCAGCCCATGGTGACAAAGAAAGTATCCTCAGATAAAAACTAGAAAGCAGCTTTCTGAGAAAGTTCTTTGAAATGTGTGAATTCATCTCACAGAGTTACACCTCTCTTTTCATGGAGCAGTTTTCTTGCACTGTTTTCTTGGAATATGTAAAGGAATATTTGCTAGAACATTGATGCTTATAGAGAAAAAGGGAATGTACTCAGATAAAAACTAGAAAGAAGCTTTCTGAGAAACTGCCTTGGGAGGTGTGATTTCATCTCACAGAGCTACACTGTTCTTTTGATTTAGCAGTTTCCTAACACTCTTTTCATGGAATTTGCAAAGGGATATTTGGGATTGCATTGAGATCTATAGTGAATAAGGAAATATTCTCAAATAAAAACTAGAAAGAAGCTTTCTGAGAAACTGAATTCTGATATGTGATTTCATCTCACAGAGTTACACCATTCTATTCATTGAGCTGTTAGGCCGCATTGCTTTTGTGGAATCTGCAATGGGATATTTATGAGTGCATTGAAGCCTATGGTGACAAAGAAAATATCCTCAGATAAAAACCAAAAAGAAGCTTTCTGAGAAACTGCTTTGTGATATATGAATTCATCTCACTGAGTTACATTGTTCTTTTCATTCAGCAGTTTGCTCACACTGTTTTTGTGGAATCTGCAATAGGATATTTGGGACTGCATTGAACTCTTTGGTG
>NW_012119310.1:98421-101239 GCF_000951035.1 Colobus angolensis palliatus | reverse complement strand
TCTGAGAAAGTTCTTTGTGATGTATGAATTAATCTCACAGAGTTACACCTTTCTTTTCATGGAGAAGTTTGCTAACACTTTTTCATTTAATTTCCCTCCAGATATTCATGAGTGCATTGAGGAATATGGTGAAAAAGGAAGTATCCTCAGATGAAAACTAGAAAGACGTTTTCTGAGAAACATCTTGGTGATATGTGAATTCGTCTCACATAGTTACACCATTCTTTTCATGGAACAGTATGGTAGCACTGTTTTTGGGGAATCTGAGAAGGGATATTTTGGGTCGCATTGAAGCCTATGGTGACAAGGGAAATATCCTCACATAAGAACTAGAAACGAGTTTTCTGAGAAACTACTTTGTGATTTATGAATTTATCTCACAGAGTTACACTGTTGTCTTCGTTAAGAAGTTTGATAACACTGTTTTCATGGAGTCTGCAATAGGATATTTGAGAGCTCATTGAGGACTATGGTGAAAAAGGATATATCCTCAGATAAAAGCTAAAAAGAAGCTTTCTGAGAAACTGGTTTGTACTGTGTGACTGCTTCTCCCAGAGTTACACTCTTCATTGCATTGCACAGTTTGCTTACATTGTTGTCTTGGAATTTGCATTCTGATATTTCACAGAGCATTGAAGCTTATGTTGAAAAATGATATATCCTCATAGAAGAACTAGAAACAATCTTTCTGAGAAACCGCTTTGTGGCGTGTGAATTCATCTCACAGAAGTACACTTTTCTTTTCATGGAGCTGTTTGCTAACACTGTTTTCATGGAATCTGCAATGGGATATTCCAGAGCACATCGAGGCCTACATTGAAAAACGAAATGTCCTCAGATAAAAACTTAAAAGAAGTTTTCTGAGAAACATCATTGTGATATGTGAATTCGTCTCACAGAGTTACACCATTCTTTTCATGGAACAGTTTGCTAACACTATTTTGGGGAGTCTGAGAAGGGATATTTTCGGTCACATTCAAGCCTATGGTGACAATGGAAATATCCTCTGATTAAAACTAGAAAGAAACTTTCTGAGAGAACACTTTACGCTGTGTGAATTCGTCTCACAGAGTTACACTGTTGTTTTCATAAAGCAGTTTGATAACACTGTTTTCATGAAATCTTCAGTAGGATATTTGGGAGTGCATTGAGGCCTATGGTGAAAAAGAAAATATATTCAAATAAAAACTGAAAAGAAGCTTTCTGAGAAACTGCTTTGTGATGTGTGAATTCTTCTTGCAGAGTTACACTGCTCCTTGCATTTAGCAGTTGGCTTACACTCTTGTCTTGGAATCTCCATTCTGATATTTCATAGTGCATATTGAAACTAATTGTTACAAAGGATATATCCTCATATAAAACTAGAGAGAAGAGAAGGGATATTTGGGAGGGTATTGAAGCCTATAGTGGAAACAGAAATATCCTCAGGTAAAAGCTAGACAGAAGCTTCCTGAGAAATTGCTTTATGATGGCTCAATTTACCTCACAGTTACATCATTCTTTTCATGGAGCAGTTCTTTAGCACTCTTCTTGTGGAATCTACAGAGGGATATTTAGGAGCTTGTAGAGGCCTAAGGTGAAAAAACAAAATTCTTCAGGTAACAACTGGAGAGAATTTTTCAGGGAAATGTCTTTGTGATGTGTGCATTTGTCTTATAGAGCTATACGTTTCTGTTGAGGGAGTACTTTGACATCACTCTTTTTGTGGTGTCCAAGAAGGGATATTTTGTATCACTTTGAAGCCTCTGGTGGCAAAGAAATATCCTCAGATGAAAACCAAAATGAAGCCTTCTGAGAAACTGCTTTGTGATGTGTGAACTCATCTCACAGAGTTACACCATTTTCTTCTTTGAGCAGTTTTCTAACACTGTTTTCTCCAAATCTGCAATGGGATATTTCGAAGTGCATTGATGCTGATGCTGACAAAGGAAATATACTCATATAAAAACTAGAAAGAAGCTTTCTGAGAAACTACTTTGTGATGAAGTCATTGTCCAGTGTTACACGTTTCTTTTCATGGATCAGTTTGGTAGCACTGTTTTTGTGGTGTCTGAGAAGGGATATTTGGGAGTGCATAGAAGTTAACGGTGGAAAAGGAAATATCCTGAGATGAAAATTACAAAGAAGCTTTCTGTGAAATTTCTTTGTGATGGGTGAATTCATCACACCAAGTTACACTGTTGTTTTCTTTGAGCAGTTTGCTAATGCTGTTTTAAAGGGATATTCGGTAGCTCCTAGAGGCCTACAATGAAAAAGGAAATAACTTCACATAAAAACTGGAAAGAAGATTTTTGAGAAAGGGTTTTATGGTAGGTGTATTCATCACATAGAGTTTAACCTTTTTGTTGATCGATCAGTTGGGTATCACGGTTTTGTGGTATTTGAGAGCAGATATTTGGGAGCACATTGAAGCCTATGTGCTTCAAAAGGAAATATCCTCAGATTAAAACTAGAAAGAAGCTTTATGAGAAACTGCTTTGTGATGGGTGAATCCATCTCACAGAATTACACCTTTCCTTTCATCGAGCAGTTTGGTAACATGGTTTTTGTGGAATCTGCAAAGGGATATTCGGGAGTGCACAGAGTCCAGTGGTGAGAAATGAACTATTTTCAGGTTAAAAACTGGAGAGAAGCTTTCTGAGAAATTCCTTTGTGATGTGTGCATTCATCTCATAGAGCTAAACGTTTCTGTTGAGGAAGCACTCTGGTATCACTGTTTTAGTGCTTTCTGAGAAGGGGCATTTGAGAGCGCATTGAAGCCTATATTGGAAAAGGAAATACCCTCAGATAAAAATTAGAAAGAAGGTTCCTGAGAAAT
>NW_012119310.1:90533-97831 GCF_000951035.1 Colobus angolensis palliatus | reverse complement strand
ACGAAGTTTTCTGAGAAACTACTTTGTGATGGGTGAATTCATTTCACACAGTTACACTGTTCTTTTCATTGAGTAGTTTGCTAACACTGTGTTCTTGGAATCTGCAATAGGATATTTTTGAGCACATTGAAGCTTAGAGGGACAAAGGAAATATCCTGAGACAAAAACTTGTAAGAAACTTTCTGACAAACTGTTTTGTGCTTTGTGAATTCATCTCACAAAGTTATCTGACTGTTTTCATGGAGACGTTTGGAAGCACTGTTTAGGGGAATCAGAGAAGAGATATTTTTTATTGCATTGAAGCCTATGGTGACAAAGGATATATCCTCAGATAAAAACTAGGAAGAAGCTTTCTGAGCAGCCTCTTGTGATATATGTATTCATCTGACAGAGTAACACCTTTCTTTTCATGGAGCAGATTGCTAACACTGTTTTCGTGGAATCTGCAAAGGGATATTTGTGAGCACTTTCAGGCCTATAGTGGAAAAGGAAATATCCTCAGATAAAAACTAGAAAGAAACTTTTTGAGAAACTGCTTTGTGATGTGTGAATTCATCTCACAGGGTTAAACCGTAATTTTCGTTGAGCAGTTTGATAACACTGTTTTCTTGGAATCTGTAATAGGTAGGATATTTGGGAGTGCATTGAAGTCTATTTTGACAAAGGAAATATACTCCAATCAAAGCCAAAAAGAAGCTTTCTGTGAAACTGCTTTGTGATGTGTCAATTCACCTCATACCATCACAACGTTCCTTTCATTGAGAAGTTTGCTAAAACATTTTCCTTTAATCTGCAATGGGATATTCCGGAGTTCATTGAGGAATATTGTGGAAAAGGAAATATCCACAGATAAAAACTGTAAAGAAGCTTTCTGAGAAACCACTTTATTATGGGTCAATTCATCACGCAGAGGTACACCATTCTTTTCATGGAGCACTTTTGTAGCACCGTTTTTGGGGAGTCTGAGAATGGATATTTTGGATTGCATTGGAACCTAAGGTGATTAAGGAAATATTCTCAGTTTAAAACTAGAAAGAACCTTTCAGAAAAACTTCTTTGTGATGTGTGTATTCATCTCACAGAGCAACACCATTCTTTTCATGGAGCAGTTTGCTAACACTGTTTTCGAGTAACCTACAAAGGGATATTTGGGAGCGAGTTGAGGTCTATGGTGAAAAAGGAAATATTCTCAGAAAAAAACTAGAAAGTAGCTTTTTAGGAAAATGTTTTGTGATGTGTGAATTCATCTTACAGAGTTACACCACTCTTTTCATGGAGCAGTTTGGTTGCACTGTTTTTGGGGAATCTCAGAAGGGATATTTGGAATCGCATCGAAGCCTATGGTTACAAAGGAAATATTCTCAGATAAAAACTAGAAAGAAGGTCTCTGAGAAAGTTCTTTGCAATGTGTGATTTCACCTAACAGAGTTACACCTTTTTCTCATGGAGCCATTTGTTCACACTGTTTTCATGGAATCTGCCTATGGATATTTGTGAGTGCATTTAGACCTATGGTGAAAGAGGAAATATTCTCAGGTTAAAATCAAACAGAAGCTTTCTGTGAAACTGCTTTGTGATGTGTGAATTCATCTCACAGACTTACACCGTTTTTTTCATTGAGATGTTTTCTAAACCTTTTTTCATGGAATCTGCAATGGGATATTCTGGAGAGCATTGCGGAATATGGAAAAAAAAAGAAATATCCGAAGATAAAATCTAGAAAGAAATGGTCTGAGAAACAGCTTTGTGATGTGTGAATTCATCTCACTGAGTTACAGCATTCTTTTCATGGAAAACTTTGGTAGCACTGTTTTTGGGGAATCTGAGATGGGATAATTTGGATTGCATTGAAGCCTAGAATGACAATGGTAATATAATCAGATAAAAACTAGCAAGAAAATCTCTGAGAAACTTATTTGTTATGTGTATATTCATCTCATAGAGTAACACTTTCTTTTCATGGAGCTACATGCTAACTCTGTTTTCATGGCATCTACAAAGTGATATTGGGAAGCGAGTTGAGACCTATGATGAAAAAGGAAATGTCCCCAGGTAAAAACTAGAGGGAAGCTTTCTGAGAAACTGCTTTGTGATGTGTGAATTCATCTCACAGACTTACAGCACTCTTTTCATGGAGCAGTTTGCTAACACTGTTTCCATGCTATCTGCAAAAGGATATTTCAGAGTATATTGAAGCCTTTGGTGGCAAGGGAAATGTTGTCAGACAAAAGAAAAAATAAGATTTCTGTGAAACTGCTTGTGATGTGTAAATTCATCTCAGAGTTACACCTTTATTTTGATGATGCAGTTTGTTAGCACTCTTTTGGGGAATCTAAGAAGGGATATTTTGGATTGCTTTGAAGCCTCTAGTGGCAAAGGAAATATCCTCAGACAAAAACTAGAAAGGAGCTTTCTGGCAAACTGCTTTGTGATGTCTTAATTCATTTCAGAGTGTTACATAATTCTTTTCATGGATCAGTTTTGTAGCACTGTTTTTGGGGGAATCAGGGAAGGGTTATTTTCTATTGCAATGAAGCCTATGGTGACAAAGGAAATATCCTCAGATAAATACCAAAAAAAGATTTCTGTGAAACTTCTATGTGATGTGTGAATTCATCTCACAGTGTTACACCATTCCTTTCATTGAGAAGTCTGCTAACACTTCTTTCCTGAAATCTGCAATGGTGTATTTGGGAGTGCATTGAGGCCTATTTTGAAAAAGGAAATGTCCTTAGAGAAAAACCAGAAAGAAGCTTTCTGAGATATTCTTTGTGATGTGTTAATTAATTTCACAGAGTTACACCTTTTTTTTCATGGAGCAGTATGCTAACACGGTTTTTATGGAATCTGCAAAGGGATATTTGGGAGTGCACTTAGGCCTGTACTGAAAAAGGAAATATCCTTATATAAAAACTAGAAAGAAACATTCTGAGAAACTGCTTTGTGATGTGTGAATTAATCTTACAGAATTATACTGTTCTTTTCATTGAGCGGTCTGATAACACTGTTTTCATGGGATCTGCAATAAGATATTTGGGAGTGCATTGAGGCCTATGGTGACAAAGGAAATATCCTCAGATAAAAACCAAAAAAAGATTTCTGTGAAACTTCTTTGTGACATGTGAATTCATCTCACAGTGTTACACCATTCCTTTCATTGAGAAGTTTGTTAACATTTTTTTCCTGAAATCTGCAGTGGTGTATTCGGGAGAGCATTGAGGCCTATTTTGAAAAAGGAAATGTCCTTAGAGACAAACTAGAAAGAAACTTTCTGAGAAACAGCTTTGTGGTGTGTGAATTCAGCTCTCTGAGTTAAACCATTATTTTCATGAAGCAGCTTGGTAGCACTGTTTCTCGGGAATCTAAGAAGGGATGATTTTCATCACATTGAAGCCTATTGTTACAAAGGAAATATGCTCAGATAAAAACTAGAAAGAAATTTCCTGAGAAATTTATTAGTGATGTGTGATTTCATCTCACAGAGTTACACAGTTCTTTTAATTGAGAAGTTTACTAACACTTTTCTTGTGGAATCTGCAATGGGATATTCGAGAACACATGGAGGCCTATGGTGAAAATGTAAATATCCTCTGATGAAAACTAGAAAGAAACATTCTGAAGAACCGTTTTGTGATGTTTTAATTCATATCAAAGAGTTACACAATTCATGTCATGCATCAGTTTGGTAGCACTGTTTTTAGGGAATCTGAGAAGGGATACTTTGGGTGTCATTGAAGCCTATAGTGACAAAGGAAATATCCTCAAACAAAAAACAAAAGACAACTTTCTGAGAAACTGCTTTGCGATGTGTGAACTCATCTCACAGATTTACACGTTTCTTTTCATGGAGCAGTTTGCTAACACTGGTTTTATGTAATCTGCAAAGGGATATTCACTAGTGCATTGAGGCCTACAGTGAAAAAGGAAGTATCCTAATATAAAAAAAGAAAGAATCTTTCTGAGAGACTGCTTTGTGATTCCTGAACTCATCTCACAGCATTTCCTGATACTTTCCACGGAGCAATTTGGTAGCATGTTTTTGGGGAATCTGAGAAGGGATATTTTGGATCGCATTGAATCCTATGGTGACAAAGGAAATAGAGCAGATAAAAACTAGAAAGAACCTTTCTGAGAAACTTATATGTGAAGTGTGTATTCACCTCACAGAGTAACACTTTTCTTTTCATAGAGTAGTTTGTAAACTCTGTTTTCTTGGAATCTGCAATGTGATATTTGGGAGCGAGTTGAGACCTATGGTGAAAAAGTAAATATTCTCAGATAAAAAGTAGAAAGAAGCTTTCTGAGAAACTGTTTTGTGATGTGTGATTTCACCTCACACACTTAAACCACACTATTCATGCACCATTTTGCTAACTCTGTTTTCGTGGAATCTGCAGGAGGATATTTTGAAGCACTGTGAAGCTGATGGTGACAAAGGATACATCCTCAGAAAGAAAACAGACAGAAGCTTTCTGTGAAACTACTTTGTGATGCGTGAATTCATCTCACAGAGTTACATTTTTCTCTTCATGGAACAGTTTGGTTACGCTGTTTTGGGGGAATCTGAAAAGGGATATTTTGTATCACATTGAAGTCCTTGGTGACAAAGGAAATATCCTCAGATAAAAACTAGAAAGAAGGTTTCTGAGAAACTTCTTTGTGATGTGTATATTCATCTCACTGAGTAACCCTTTCATTTTCAGGCAACAGTTTGGTAACACTGTTTTCATGGAATCTGGGACAGGATATTTGGTAAGGCATTGAAGCCTATGGTGACAAAGGAAATATCCTCAGACAAAAACGTTAAAGAAGCTTTCTGAGAAACTGCTTTTTGATTGTTAAATTCACCTCACAGATTGACAGTGTTCCTTTCATTGAGCAGTTTGCTAACACTGATTTCTTGGAATCAGCAATAGGATATTTTGGAGTGCATTGAAGCTTATGGTGACAAAGGAAATATCCTCATTAACAAACCAGATAGAAGCTTTCTGAGAAGCTGCCTTGTGATTTTTGAATTCATCTCACAGTGTTACATGATACTTTTCATGGAGATGTTTGGTAACACAGTTTTTTGGGAATCTGGGAGGCGATATTTGGGATTGCTTTGGAGCTTATGGTGACAAAAGAAATATCCTCAGATAAAAAATAGAAAGAAGCTTTCTGAGAAATAGCTTTGTGATTTGTGAATCGCTCCCACAGAGGTACACCTTTCTTTTCACGGAGCAGATTGATAACACTGTTTTCGTGGAATGTGCAAAGGGATATTGGGGAGCACCTTGAGGCCTATGGTGAAATAGGAAACATCCTCAGTTAGAAACTAGAAAGAAGCTTTCTGAGAAACTGCATTGTGATGTGTGAATTCACTCTTCAGAGATCAGGTGGCTAACACAGTTTTCTTGATTACTGCAACTGGAGACTTTTGAGTGCAATGAGGCTAAGAGTGACAAAGGAAATACCATCAGACAAGAACTAGAAAGAAGCTTTCTTAGAAACTTCTTTGTGATGTGTGAATTCATCTCACAGAGTTACACTTACGTTTCATGGAGCAGTCGATTAACACTTTCTTTGAGGAACCTGAGAAGGGCTACCTTGGATCGCATTGAGGCCTAGGCTCTTACATAAAATATGCCCAATTAAAAACGTGAAAGAAGCCTTGTAGCACACTTCTTTGTGATATGTGAATTCATCTCAGAGTAACAAATTAGTCTTCATGAAGCAGTTTGCTAACAGTGTTTTCGTGGAATCTGCAAAGTGATATTTGGGAGCTCATTGAGGGCTATGGTGAAAAAGGAAATATCCTTCGAGAAAAACCAGAATGAAGCTTTCTGAGAAACTGCTTTGTGATGTGTGGATTCATTTCAAAGTGTTACACCACTCTTTCATGGAGGAATCTGCTAGCACTGACTTTGTGGAAGCTCAGAAGTGATGTCTTGTATATCGTTGAATCCCATAGTGAATAATGAGATATCTTCAGAGAAATCTGCAGAGAAGCATTCTCAGAAACTTCTTTGTTGTGGGTGAGTTCAGCTCACAGTGTTAAATGATTGTTTTCTTTCAGAAGCTTGCTAACAGTGTTTTCACAGAAACTGCAATAAGACACACGGTGGTGCTCTGAGACCACAAATAACCTCAGCACAAACAAGAAAGAGGCTTTCTGAGAAACTGCTCTGTGATGTGTGAATTCAACTCACTGAGTTACACCTGTATTTCGTGGAGCCGTTGGCTAGCCCTGTTTTTGTGGAATCTGAGAACTGATATTTCGGATCCCTTTGAAGACTATAGGACCAAGTAAATATCCTCCATTAAAAATGAGAAAGAAGCTTTCTGAGAAACTTCAATGTGATCTGTTAATTCATCTCACAGAGTTACACCTTTCTCCTCATGAAGCCGATCACTAAGACTGTTCTCCTAGAATTTGCAAAGTAATCTAAGGGAGCCCAGTGAGGGTTATGGTGAAAAAAGAAATATCCTCAGATAAACACTGGAACGAAGCTTTCTGAGAAACTGCATTGTGACCTGTGAATACAACTCACAGAGTTACACTTTCCTTTTCATTGATCCATTTGCTAACACTCTTTTCTTGCAATCTGCATTGGGATAATTCTTAGCGCAATGAAGCTGACAGAGACAAAGGAAATATCTTTTTTAAGATAATAACTAGAAAGAAGCTTTCTCAGAAGTTACTTTCTGATGTGTGAAATCATAACACAGTGATTCACTTTTCCCTTTTTGCAACAGTTTCCTTGCAGCAGTTTCCTCATAGGCATTGAGGCTTATGGTGAAAATGGAAGTATCTTCAGATAATAACTAGAAAAAGGCTTTCTCAGAAGTTGCTTTCTGATGTGTGAATTCATAACACAGACATTCTCTTTTCCCTTCTTGCAGCAGTTTCCTAACACTGCTGTTGTGGATTCTGCCAAGTGATATTTGGGAGCTCATTGAGGACTATGGTGAAAAAGGAAATATTCTCTGATAAAAACTGGAAAGAAGCATTCTGAGAAACGGCATTGTGACACGTGGATGCAACTCACAGAGTTACACTTTCTTTTTCATTGATCCATTGCTAAGACTCTTTTCTTGAAATCTGCATAGGGATATTTCTTAGTGCAATGAAGCTAACGGTGACAAAGGAAATATCCTAAAATGAAAACTAGAAAGGGATAAACGGCAACATGGCCGAATAGGAACAGCTCCAGTCTCCAACCCGCAGCACGAAGGACACAGAAGACCGGTGATATCTGCATTTGAACTGAGGTACTGGGGTCATCTCACTAGTGGGTGCCGGACAATCGGTGCTG
>NW_012119310.1:86055-86355 GCF_000951035.1 Colobus angolensis palliatus | reverse complement strand
GCGAGTTACAACTTTGTCTTCATGAAGCAATTTGCTAACACTGTTGTCATGGAATCTGCCAAGTGACATTTGGGAGCTCATTGAGGGCTATGGTGAAAAAGGAAATATCCTCAGATAAAAACTGGAAAGAAGAATTCTGTGAAATTGCATTATGATGAGTGAATGCAACTCACAGAGTTACACTTTACTCTTCAGAGATCAGTTACCTAACACAGTTTTCTTGAAATCTGCAACTGGATACTTCTGAGTGCAATGAGGCTTACGGTGACAAAGGAAATATCCTCAGACAAAAACTAGAAA
>NW_012119310.1:78036-86005 GCF_000951035.1 Colobus angolensis palliatus | reverse complement strand
CCTAACACAGTTTTCTTGAAATCTGCAACTGGATACTTCTGAGTGCAATGAGGCTTACGGTGACAAAGGAAATATCCTCAGACAAAAACTAGAAAGATGCTTTCTTAGAAACTTCTTTGTGATGTGTGAATTCATCTCACAGAGTTACACTTACGTTTCATCGAGAGGTCGATTAACACTGTCTTTGAGGAACCTGAGAAGGGCTACCTTGGATCGCATTGAGGCCTAGGCTGTTACAGGAAATATCTTCAATTAAAAACGTGAAAGAAGCTTTGTGGCAAACTTCTTTGTGATATGTGCATTCATCTCACAGAGTACCAATTTAGTCTTCTTGAAGCAGTTTGCTAACAGTGTTTTCGTAGAATCTGCAAAGTGATATTTCGGAGTGCATTGAGGCCTATGGTGAAAAAGGAAATATACTCAGATAATAACTAGAAAGAAGCTTTCCCAGAAGTTGCTTTCTGATGTGTGAATTCATAACACAGACATTCACTTTTCCCTTCCTGCAGCAGTTTGCTAATAGTGTTGTGGATTCTGCCAAGTGATATTTGGGAGCTCATTGAGGGCTATGGTGAAAAAGAAAATATCCTCTGAGAAAAACCGGAATGAAGCTTTCATAGAAACTGCTTTGTGATGTGTGGATTCATTGCAAAGTATTACACCACTCTTTCATGAGGAGTCTCCTAGCACTGACTTTGCAGAAGCTCAGAAGTGATGTTTTGGATATCGTTGAATCCCATAGTGAATAAGGAAATATCTTTAGAGAAATCTGCAGAGAATCCTTCTCAGAAACTTCTTTGTTGTGGGGGAATTCAGCTCACTCTGTTAGATGATTGTTTTCATTCAGAAGCTTGCTAACAGTGTTTTCACAGAAACTGCAATAAGACACACGGTGGTGCTCTGAGACCACAAATAACCTTAGCTCAAACAAGAAAGAAGCTTTCTGAGAAACTGCTCTGTGATGTGTGAATTCAACTCACTGAGTTACTCCTGTATTTCGTGGAGCCGTTGGCTAGCCCTGTTCTTGTGGAATCTGAGAACTGATATTTTGAATCGCTTTGAAGACTATAGGGCCAAAGGATATATCCTTCATTAAAAATCATAAAGAAGTTTTCTGAGAAACTTCAATGTGATCTGTGAATTCATCTCACAGAGTTACACCTTTCTCCTTATTAAGCCATTCACTGAGACTGTTCTGGTGGTATTTGTAAAGTGATATTTAGGATCCCAGTGAGGGTTATTGTGAAAAAGGAAATATCCTCAGATAAAAACTTGAAGGAAGCGTTCTGAGAAACTGCATTGTTACCTGTGAATAAAACTCACAGAGTTACACTTTCCTTTTCATTGATCCGTTTGCTAACACTCTTTTCTTGCAATCTGCATTGGAATATTTTTTAGCGCAATGAAGCTGACAGAGACAAAGGAAATATGCTATAATAAAAACTAGAAAGTAGCTTTCTGAGAAACTTCTTTGTGACATGTGTATTCATCTAAACGAGTTACAACTTTGTCTTCACGAAGCAGTTTGTTAACACTGTTGTCGTGGAATCTGCCAAGTGATATTTGAGAACTCATAGAGGGCTATGCTGAAAAGGGAAATATCCTTAGATAAAAACTGGAAAGAAGCATTCTGAGAAACTGCATTATGATGTGTGAATGAAACTCACAGAGTTATACTTTTCTCTTCGGTGATCAGTTTGCTGACACAGCTTTCTTGAAATCTGCAATTGGATACTTCTGAGTACAATGTGGCTTATGGCAACAAAGAAAATATCCTCAGACAAAAAGTAGACCGAAGGTTTCTTAGAAACTTTTTTGTGATGTGTGAATTCATTTCACAGAGTTACACTTATTTTTCATGGAGCAGTCGAATTCTAGTGTCTTTGAGGATCCTGAGAAAGGCTACCTTGGATCGCATTGAGGCCTAGGCTGTTACAGGAAATATCCTCAATTAAAAACGTCAAAGAAGCTTTGTGGCAAACTTCTTTGTGAAATGTGAATTCATCTCACAGTGTAACAACTTAGTTTTCATGAAACAGTTTGCTAACAGTGTTTTCGTGGATTCTGCAAAGTGATATTTTGGAGCGCATTGAGGCCTAAGGTGAAAACGGAAATATGCTAAGATAATAACAAGAAAGAAGCTTTCTCAGAAGTTGCTTTTTAAGGTGTGAATTCATAACACAGAGATTCACTTTTCTCTTCTTGCAGCAGTTTGCTAACACCGTTGTCATGGATTCTGCCAAGAGATATTTGGGAGCTCATTGAGGGCTATGGTGAAGAAGGAAATATCCTCAGATAAAAACTGGGGAGAAGCATTCTGAGAAACTGCATTGTGACATGTGGATGCAACTCACAGAGTTACACTTTCCTTTTCATTGATCCGTTACTAAGACTCTTTTCTTGAAATCTGCATTGGGATATTTCTTAGCACAATGAAGCTGAGGGTGACAAAGGAAATATCCTCATATAAAAACTAGAAAGTAGCTTCTTGAGAAACTTCTTTGTGACATGTGAATTCATCTCACTGCGATACAACTTTGTCTTTACCAAGCAGTTGGCTCACACTGTTGTCGTGGAATCTGCCAAGTGATATTTGGGAGTTCATAGAGGGCTATGGTGAAAACGGAAATATCCTCAGATAAAAACTGGAAGGAAGCGTTCTGAGAAACTGCATTATGATGTGTATGCAACTCACAGAGTTACACTTTTCTCTTCAGAGATCAGTGTGCTAACAGAGCTTTCTTGAAATCTGCAGTGGGATACTTCTTAGCACAAGGAAGCTTATGGTGACAAAGGAAATATACACAGACAAAAACTAGAAAGAAGGTTTCTTAGAAACTTCTTTGTGATGTGTGAATTCATCTCACAGAGTTACACTTACGTTTCATGGAGCAGTCAATTAACACTGTCATTGAGGAACCTGAGAAGGGCTACCTTGGATCACATTGAGGCCTAGGCTGTTACAGGAAATATCATCAATTAAAAACGTGAAAGAAGCTTTGTGGCAAACTTCTTTCTGATACGTGAATTAATCTCACAGTGTAACAACTTAGTCTTCATGAAGCAGTTTGCTAACAGTGTTTTCGTAGAATCTGCAAAGTGATATTTGGGAGTGCATTGAGGCCTATGGTGAAAACGGAAATATCCTCAGATAATAACTAGAAAGAAGCTTTCTCAGAAGTTGCCTTCTGATGTGTGAATTCATAACACAGAAATTCAATTTTCCCTTCTTGCGGCAGTTACCTAACACTGTTGTCATGGAGTCTGCTAGCACTAACTTTGTGGAAGCTCAGAAGTGATGTCTTGGATATCGTTGAATCCCATAGTCAATAAGGAAATATCTTCAGAGAAATCTGCAGAGAAGCCTTCTCAGAAACTTCTTTGTTGTGGGTGAATTCAGCTCACAGTGTTAGATGATTGTTTTCTTTCAGAAGCTTGCTAACAGTTTTTTCACAGAAACTGCAATAGGACACACGGTGGCGCTCTGAAACCACAAGTAACCTCAGCTCCTATATGAAAGAAGTTTTCTGAGAAACTGCTGCGTGATGTGTGAATTCAACTCACTGAGTTACTCCTGTATTTCGTGGAACCATTGGCTAGCCCTGTTTTTGTGGAATCTGAGAACTGATATTTCGGATCCCTTTGAAGACTATAGGGCCAAAGGAAATATCCTCTGTTAAAAATGAGAAAGAAGCTTTCTGAGAAACTTCCATGTGATCTGTGAATTCCTCTCACAGTGTAACACCTTTCTCCTCATGAAGCCGTTCGCTAAGACTGTTCTCATGGAATTTGCAAAGTGATATTTGGGAGCCCAGTGACGGTTACAGTGAAAAAGGAAATATCCTCAGATAAAAACTGGAAGGAAGCATTCTGAGAAACTGCATTGTGACCTGTGAATACAACTCACAGAGTTACACTTTTCTTTTCATTGATCCGTTGCTAAGACTCTTTTCTTGAAATCTGCATTGGGATATTTCTTAGTGCAATGAAGCTGATGGTTACAAAGCAAATATCCTCAAATAAAAAGTATAAAGTAGCTTTCTGAGAAACTTCTGTGTGACATGTGAATTCATCTCACCGATTTGCAAGTTTGTCTTCATGATGCAGTTTGCTAACACTGTTGTGGAATCTTCAAAGTGATATTTGGGAGCACATTGAGGCCCGTGGTGAAAACGGAAATATCGCCAGGTAAAAATCAGAAAGAACCTTTCGGAGTAATTGCCTTCTGATATGTGAATTTATCACACAGAGTGTCAAATTTCTCTTCTTGTAGCAGTGTGCTAAAACTGTTTTCGTGGACTATGCAAAGTGATATTTTGGAGCTCATTGACAGCTATGCTGAAAAAGGAAATATCCTTAGGTAAAAACTGGAAAGAAGTCTCCTGAGAAATTGTTTACTGAATCCGGAATCCCTTTTGAAGAAAAAGCTACAAGAGATATTCGGGAGTATAGTGATGGCTCATTTGGAAACGCTCTTTGGAATATCCTGAAAAAGAAATAACCTCTGAGAGAAACCAGAAGGAAGCCTTCTGTGAAACTGCTCTGTGTCATGTGAATTCCACTCAGATAGCTAAGGTTCTCTTTTCATTAATCAGTATCATAACACTGTTTTTATATTGTCTGCGAAGGGACATTCTGGGGCACTTTGAGGCTTACTGTGAGAAAGGTAACTTCTTTAGACAGAATCTGGAGAGAAACTTTCTGTGGAGCTGCTTGGTGATGTGTGCATTCCACTCAGGGAGCTATAACTTTCTTCTCATAAGGCACAGTTTGAACACTGTTCCTGTAAAACCAAAAGAGTGATATTTGGAGCACATTGAAGACTAAGGCAAAAAGTGAAATGTCGTCCAATAAAAAACAGAAAAAAGCACTCGAAGAAAATGCTCTCTGACATGTCCATTCTTTTCACAGGGTTAAAACTTACTCTACATTTCCGCGTTTGAATGTTGGTCTCTGAGGGTTCCGTGAAGGGATAGTAAGTGGCAATCGGAGGCCTGTGTCAAGCAAGGAAATGTCTTCCATCGAAAATTGGAGAGAAACTTTCTTTGCAACTCTTTTGTGATATGTGTTTTGATCTCATAGAGTTAAATCATTCTTTGGATTGAGCAGTTTGAAATCACTGTTTTTGTGGAATCTGAGAAAGGACATTTGGAAACGCTCTCTAGAATATCCTGAAAAAGAAATAAGCATAGAAAGAAAGCAGAGGGAAGCTTTCTGTGAAACTGCTCCGTGTCATGTGAATTCCGCTCACACAGTTAAGCTTCTCTTTTCATTGAGCAGAATCATTACACTGTTTTTTTTAATCTTTGAAGGGATGTTCTGGAGGACTTTGAGGCATACGGTGAGAAAGGAAACGTGTTCAAATAGAGACTGGAGAGAAGCTTTCAGAGGAACTGCTTTGTGTTGTGTGCATTCCACTCACAGAAATACACCATTCTTCTCTTAGAGGATTCCGGAATCCATTTGGAGAACAAGCTACCAAGAGACATTCGGGACTATAGGGATGCCTGTGGTGAAAAAGGGAGTATCCTCGGACAAAAACTGGAAAGAAATTTCTGTGAAAATGCTCTGTTAGATATATTTATTCATCTCATATAGTCAAAACTTTTCTTATATTACACAGTTTGAAACTCCGTCATGCACGGATATGCAAAGGGACATTCAGGAGCACATTCAGGCCTATGGTGAAAGAGGAAATATCTTCAGATAAAAAGCGATCCAAGGATGTACTCTCTGATATGCACATTCACTTCACAGAGTTAATGCTTACCCTATGTTTCCCAGTTTCGACACTCTGTCTTTGAAGAATCTGTGAAGGGATATTTAGTGATGCCTGGAGGCTTGTGGTGAGCAAGGAAATGTCTTCCGATGAAACTTACAGAGAAACTTTCTCAGCAACTGCTTTGTGATGTGTGTATTTGTCTGATGGAGTTAAACCATTTTTTGGATTGAGCAGCTTGAAATCACTGTTTTTGTGGCATCTGAGGAAGGACATTTGGGAACGATTGTTTGAATATGAAGAAATATCCTCAGGTGAAATCTAGAAGGAAGCTTTCTGTGAAACTACCCTGTGTCATCGTAATTCCTCTCGCTGAGCTAAGTCTCTCTTTTCATTGAGCAGTTTTCTAACCCTGTGTATGTTTAGCATGTGATGGGTTATTCAGGAGCACTTTGAGGCTTACGGTGAAAAAGGAATTATGTTCAGACCGAAACTGGAGAGAAGCTTTCTGAGGAACTACTTTGTGAAGTGCACATTCCACTCACAGTGCTATACCTCCCTTCTCATGCAGCATCGGGGAACCCTTTTGTAGAAACAGGTACCAAGTGATTTTCCGGAGCATGTTGATGCCGATGGTGAAAAGGGAAACATCTGCAGGCAAAAACTGGAAAGAAGCTTTCTAGGAGACTACTCCCTGATATGTGTAATCATCTCACATAGACAAAGTTTTCTTTACATTAAGCAGCTTGGAAACTGTCATGGACGGATCCAGGAAGGGACCTTTGGGAGCATATTCAGGACTATGAGGAAAAAGGAAATATCTTCAGATGAAAACTGGAAAGAAGCTTTCTAAGAATCTGCTTTTTCCTATGTTTATTCATCTCACCCAGATGAAGCTTTCTTTACATTATGCAGCTTGGAAACTCCCTCATGAATGGATCTGCGAAGTCATATTTGGGATCACATTTGGGCCTATTGTGAAATAGGAAATATAGTCAAATAAAAACTGGAGAGAAGTTTTCTGAGAAACTTATTGGTGATGTGAGCATTCCAATCAGGGAGTTATAACTTTCTTCTCATAAGGCACAGTTTGAACACTGTTCCTGTAAAACCAAAAGAGTGATATTCAAAGCACATTGAAGACTATGGCAAAAAGTGAAATGTTGTCAAATAAAAAACACAAGGAAGCACTCGAAGAAACTGCTCTCTGAAATGTCCATTTTTTTCACAGGGTTAAAGCTTCTTCTATATTTCCCAGTTTGAAAGTCGGTCTTTGAGGGTTCTGCGAAGAGATAGTAAGTGGCAACCGGAGGCCTGTATCGAGCAATGAAATGTCTTCCATCGAAAATTGGAGAGAACCTTTCTGCCCAACACTTTTTTGATGTTTGTATTCATCTCATAGTGTTAAATCACTCTGTGGATTGAGCAGTTTGAAATCACTGTTTCTGTGGAATCTCAGAAAGGACATTTGGAAACACTCTTTAGAATATCCTGTAAAAGAAATAACCTCAGCGAGAAACCAGAAGGAAGCTTTCTGTGAAACTGCTTTGTGTTACGTGAATTCCACTCACACAGTTAAGCTTTTTTTCATTGAGCTGTGTCATAACACTACTTTTGTTTAGTCTGAGAAGGAATATTCAGGAGCGCTATGAGACTCACGGTAAGAAAGGAAATGTGTTCAGATAGAAACTGGAGATATGCTTTCTGAGGAGGAGCTGCTTTGTGACGTGTGCATTCCACTCACAGAAATATGTTTCTTCTTCTAGAGGATTCCGGAATCCTTTCTGGAGAAAAAGCTACCAGGTGACATTCGGAATATATGGATGGCTATGGTGAAAAAGGAAATAATCTCACACAAAAACTGGAAAGAAGATTTCTGTGAAACTGCTTTGTGTTAGATATATTTATCCATCTCACATAGTTAAAACTTTTCCTGTATTATGCAATTTGGAAACTCCATCATGCACGGATCCTCAAAGGGACATTTGGTAGCACATTCAAGCCAACGGTGAAAGAGCAGATATCTTCAGATAAAACTGGATAGAAGCTTTCTGAGAAACTACTTTGTGATGTACGCATTACACTCAGGGAGTTATACCTCTTTTCTCACAAGGTAGCGTTTGTACACTGTTCCTGTGAACCCGAAAAAGTGATATTTTGGTTCCATATGAACTTTAAAGCAGTTTTTTCCAATTCTGTGAAGAAACTCATTGGTAGCTTGATGGGGATGGCATTGAATCTATAGATAAC
>NW_012119310.1:70015-76506 GCF_000951035.1 Colobus angolensis palliatus | reverse complement strand
TTCCAAGAATCTGCTCTCTGATATGTGCATTCACTTCATAGAGTTAATGCTTGCTCTATGTTGCCCAGTTTCGAAAATCTGTCTTTGACAAATCTGTGAAGGGATATTCAGTGACGCATGGAGACTTGTGGTGAGCAAGGAAACATCTTCTGATGAAACTTGCAGAGAAATTTTCTGAGGAATTACTTTGCGATGTTTGTATCATCTCATAGAATTAAACAATTCTTTTGATTGAGCAGCTTGAAATGACTGTTTTTGTGGAATCTGAGGAAGGACATTTCGGAAGGATCCTTAGATTATGGAGAAAGAAATACCCTCAGGTATAATCCATAGGGAACCTTTCTGTGAAACTGCTCTGGGTCGTTTTAATTCCTCTCACTCAATTAAGCCTCTGTTTTCATTCAGCAGTTTTCTAACCCTGTGTATGTGTGTGATGGGATATGTGGGAGGACTTTGATACTTAGGGTGAAAAAGGAAATATTTTCAGATCGAAACTGGAGAGAAGCTCTCCGAGGAACTGGTTTGTGATGTGTGCATTCCACTCACAGTGTTACACTTCCCTTCTCATACAGCATCAGGGAAACCCCTTTGTAGAAACAGGTACCAAGTGATATTCGGGAGCATGTTGATGTCGATGGTGAAAAGGGAAATTGTCACGAAAAAAACTGGAAAGGAGCTTTCTAGGAAACTACTCTGTGATATGTGTAATCATCTCAGATAAATAACGCTTTATTTACATTAAACAGCTTGAAAATTACCACGGACGGATCCACAAAGGGACCTTCAGGAGCACATTCAAGACTATGGTGAAAAAGGAAATAGTTTCAGATAAAAACTGGGAAGAGCCTGTCTTTAAATCTGCTTTTCTCCATGTTTATTCTTCTCACATAGATGACACTTTCTATACACTAGGCAGCTTGGAAAATCCCTTGTGGATGGATCCATGAAGGGATATTTGGGATCACGTTCGGGCCTATGGTCAAACTGGAAATAGAGTCAGATAAAAACTGGAGAGAAGCTTTCTGAGAAACTACTTGTGATGTATGCATTCCGCTCAGGGAGTTATACCTCTTTTCTCACAAGACAGGGTTTAAACACAGTTTCTGTGTAACGAAAATGTGATATTTCGGACCATACTGAGGACTATGGTAAATATTGAAATATACTGAAATAAAATCGAGAAAGAAGCGTTCTAAGAATCTGCTCTCTGATATGTGCATTCACTTCACAGAATTTATGCTTACTCTATGTTGCCCAGTTTCTAAATTCTGTCTTTGAAGAATCTGTCAAGGGATATTTCGTGATGCCCGGAGGCTTGTGGTTAGCAGGGAAACACCTTCCAGTGAAACCTGCAGAGTAACTTTCTGAGCATCCGCTTTGCAATGAGTGTATTCGTCTCGAATATATAAATCGTTCTTTGGATTGAGCAGATTGAAATCACTGATTTTGTGGAATCTGAGGAAGGACATTTGGGAACGAACCTTAGAACATGGAGAAAGAAATATCCTCAGGTAAAATCCAGAAGGAAGCTTTCTGTGAAACTACTCTGTGTTGTCTTAATTCCTCTCGCTTAGTTAAGCCTCTCCTTACATTGTGTACTTTTATAACCCTGTGTATGTTTAGCATGTGATGGGACATTCGGGAATAGTTTGAGGCTTACGGTGGAAAAGGAAATTCATTTGTTTTTCTAAAGACCACCAGAGTGGGCACAAAAGAACCAGCGAGCAGGCAAGGGTAGGAGTAAAACTGCAAATTTATTTTGGTCACCTACTTTCAGGTAAGTAGGTGGGTAGGGAGAGGTCTGTCGGCCTCTGGCAAAGGAGGCCAACAGAGTCACCTGTGGAGCTCTCGGACGGAGTTCCTACGGTCCCGACAGGAGAAGGGAGGCTGGGAAGTCCATGCTGAGCTGTGCATGGAGCGGCTTTTCTGGGAGTAGGAGGGCAATAGGCACGGCAGGGTGTGTCAGGGGGCATTGCACAGGTGCAACCAGGTGAATCTTGGCCTCTTCGCATTGACATCACCTGCGCACGCCCAGTTGTTCTGCATCTTCCCTGGCACCGGCTGCATTTTCGCACGTGCGAGAAAAGTTGGTGATGGAGAACCTGGAAGTGCGCCATCTTAACTCCATTCGTCCAAACAGTCCAACCTTTTCTTGGTAATAGTGATAAGGGGCACCATGGTGTGTATGGTTACTTCCTGCTGTTAAGGGTCATCATTAAGTTCGGGGCCTATGGTTGGTATTTGGACGTACGGATGAAGAATAAAATATGGCATAGTATTAGTATAGGAATGAGGAATGGAAGCATTTCTTGGAATATGGGCAAAACCCAGAAGGATGTTCCTGGCAAGGCTGGGGAGTATGACATAGTTAGGAAAATTTAGTAAGTTTGAGGCGAGTGGGGGAAAGCCAAACTGATTTCCACTGATTGCTTTCACTAGGGGCCCTTTTTAGCTGGGAATGAGGAACAAGTGCACAAAGTAGTTGTTGGCCAGGGAGCAATTAAGGAGTGGAGGTTTTGTGGAGTGGATGGCTTTCCATCTACTCCTACTATAGAGATATTGGAAGGAAGGCTAGGTCCAGAGAAGGATGGCAAAACAGAATAGGTAGCCTTGCTGTCGATTAAAAAATTAATTGTCTTACCCGCTACCAGGAGAGTTACCTGCAGTTCGGCAAGGGTGATGGGGTTCCCTGAGTCTCGGCACCTTCAGTTGTCAACGTCCAGATGTAGGAGCTGGAAGGAGCTTCCAGGATCCTAGGAAAGGGGGGTCACATGGAGACGTGTCACCTGTTCTCATGATGGGACATTCAGACTTCCGGTGTCCTCCCTGCTGGCAAGCAAGGTAGGGGGTTGCTTGTGGACGAGGGTTGGGACATTCACAGGCCCAACGTCCTGATGCCTTGCACTTATAGCAAGGCTACGTTGGGGCTCGGAGACCTAGCGGACACCTGTTGGCATAGTGTCCTGCCTTGCCGCACTTATAGCAGGCTCCTTTTGTAGCCTTGGAGTCTGCGGGGTGTGTGCTCTCTCGCCTGGGGTTATGACTGGGCTGTAAAACCGCTGCTAGGAGCTGAACCTTCTGTTCAAGGCGAACCTGTCACTGTGCTTCAACCATCTCCTCTCTGGACTTATAGATCTTAAAGGTTAATTTAACTAGGTCTTGTATTTGTGTCTGAGGACCATACTCTAGCTTTTGAAGTTTTTTATAGGAATGTCAGGAGCTGATTGAGAAATGAACTAAGACGCCAAAATGGAGTCCCCTGTGGGGGAGGCCGGATCTAACCTGGTATATTGGGTTAGAACCTCAGTCAGCCTATTTAAGAATGCAGCTGGATTTTCTTCTGGAATTTGAAGTAAATTCCTGTATGTATATGGTAGGATTACCTGAGAAATCACCTAAACACTTCTCAATTTTGGAAAGATCAGCCATTGAAAAATGGACACGTACTCTGACTACCCCCTCCACCCCAGCTACATCTCGCAAAGGTGCCAACACTGTAGGAGGGTGGGGGGCAGTAGTGGGAGTGTTAGCGGGGAACTTAGGGTGGGTTGGGCAGAGATAGCAGACCCTACGTTGCCGGCTAAGGAGGTGGAAGGGGGCACGGGTTTGAGCAGCTACCAGTTGATGAGGAGCAAGGAGGAGGAGTCTGGGCAGGAAAGGAGGGGTTGGAGAGAGCGAGGAGAGAAGGAGGAGTAGAGTGCAGGTCGGGGTGAGAGCGTAAGGCCCAAAAGCCTTGTATGTAATTAATTTCGGACCACTTGCTTAGCCACTGGCAGAAATTGCTTAGGTCGATCACACCACAGTGGAAAGGAAAATTAACCACTTCCTCCTAATGTCTTATTCGAGCTGTAAGGTTTTTAAATTGGCTACGAGGCACCCTAAGGGGGTGCTCTTTGGAAATTTGGACTGGGGGTTTCCCATTTGTTTCCTCTTTACTTACACAATGGACACAATGGAAATGGAAAAAATATCTCTGCCTACCTTCAAATCGTCCATTGGAACCAGCAGAGACAGCCTGGAGGCTCTTGGAGCCAAGGTGGAGATTACCTTCAGGTAGGCGTCTCCATCCTGAACGGGTCTCCTGAGCCACTTGGTGGCTAAAAAGTGGGCCTCAGAACTGCGTAGGAGTTTTGGCCGGGGGAGATAAAGAGGAGACAAGGGCACTTACCCCAGAGAGGCCATGAGAGTGAGGAAAGCGGGTCTCTGGTCCTGGTCTGTCTGCGGCGTGGCAGCAGGAGGAGGTTCCTCAACACTTAGAGGCCTGAGGAGGGATCTCCTCCCGGGTCTTCAGCACCAACTGATTTGTTTTCCTGAAGACCACCAGAGCGGGCACAAAAGAAGCAGCAAACAGGCAAGGGTAGGAGCAAAACTGCAAATTTATTTTGGTCACCTATCTTCAGGGAAGTAGGTGGGTAGGGAGAGGTCTGTCGGCCTCCGGCAAATGAGGCCAACAGAGTCATCCATGGAGCTCTCAGATCGAGTTCCTGTAGTCACGACAGGAGTGGGGAGGCTGGGAATTCCATGCCATGCTCTGCCTGGAGTGGCTTATCTGGGAGTGGGAGGGCAAGAGGCAGGGCACGGGCATGTCGGGGAGCGTTCTGAACGTGCGACCAGGTAAATTTTACTCTCATCAAATAGACGTCACCTGGCGCATGCCCGGTTGGTCTGCACCTTCCCGGGTGCCAGTTGCATTTTCACGCTTGCGGGAAATGTTGGTGATGAAGAAGCGAAAGTGCGCCATTTTCCCTCCGTTCGTCCAAACAGAAATATGTTCAGACCGAAACTGGAGAGAAGCTCTCCGAGGAACTGCTTTGTGACGTGTGCATTCCACCCACAGAAATATGTCTTTCTTCTCCTAGAGGATTTCTGAATATCTTTTGGAGAAAAAGCTACCAAGAGACATTCGGGCGTACAGGGATGGCTATGGTGAAAAAGGAAATATCCTCAAACAAAAGTGGAAAGAAGATTTCTTTGAAACTGCTTCGTGTTAGATATATCTCTTCATCTCACAGAGTTCAAACCTTTCTTCCTTTTTCCTCAGGTAAAATCCAGAATGAAGCTTTCTGTGAAAGCACACTGTGTCATCTTAATTCCTC
Source organism: Colobus angolensis palliatus (assembly GCF_000951035.1). NCBI lineage: Eukaryota > Metazoa > Chordata > Mammalia > Primates > Cercopithecidae > Colobus > Colobus angolensis. The sequence goes on along the minus strand of NW_012119310.1, from coordinate 71,410 downwards.
TCACTTAGTTATGCCTCTCCTTACATTGAGTAGTTTTATAACCCTGTGTATGTTTATCGTGTGATGAGACATTCAGGAGCACTTTGAGGCTTAAGGTGAAAAAGGAAATATGTTCAGACCGAAACTGGAGGGAAGCTTTCCGAGGAACTGCTTTGTGACGTGTGCATTCCACTCACAGTGTTATACCTCTCTTCTCATACAGCACCAGGGAAACCCTTTTGGAGAAACAGGTACCAAGTAATATTCGGGAGCATGTTGATGTTGATGATTAAAAGGGAAATAGCCTGAGATAACACCAGGAAAGATAATTTCTAGGAAACTACTCTGTGATATGTGTCATCATCACACAGAGATAAAGATTTCCTTTAGTGCACAGCTTGAAAACTGTCATGGACGTATTCACGAAGGGACTTTCGGGAGCACACTGAGACAATGGTGAAAAAGGAAATATTTTCAGATAAAAACTGTAAGGAAGCCTTTTGTGAATCTTCTTTTTTCTATATGTATTCTTCTCACATAGATGAAGCTTTCTTTACATTATGCAGCTTGGAAACTGCCTCGTGGATGGATTCACAACGGAATATTTGGGATCACATTCGGGCTTATGGTCAAATAGGAAATATAGTCAGATAAAAACTGCAGACAAGCTTTCTGAGAAACAGCTTGGTGATGTGTGCATTCCACTCAGGGAGTTTAAATGTTCTTCTCATAAGGCACACTTTGAACATTGTTCCTGTATGACATAAAGAGTGATATTCGGAGCACAATGTAGACTATGGCAAAAAGTGAAACGTCATACAATAAAAAACAGAAAGAAGCACTCGAAGAAACTGCTCTCTGACATGTCCATTCTTTTCACATTGTGAAAGCTTACTCTACATTTCCCAGTTTGAAAGTCGGCCTCTGAGAGTTCTGCGAAGGGATGGTAAGTGGCAACTGGAGGCCTGTGTCGAGCAAGGAAATGTCTCCCATCGAAAATTGGAGAGAAGATTTCTGCGCAACTCTTTCATGATGTTTGCATTGATTTCAAAGGGTTAAATAATTCTTTGGATTGAGCATTTTGAAATCACGGTTTCTGTGAAACCCGAGGAAGGACATTTGGAGACGCTCTTTAGAACTCTCGGAAAAATAAATAACCTCAGAGAGAAATCAGAAGGAAGCTTTATGTGAAACTGCTCTGTGTCAGGTGAATTCTGCTCACACAGTTAAGCTTCTCTTTTCTTTGAGGAGTATCATAACACTGTTTTTGTTTAGAGTTCAAAGGCATATTCAGGAGCAATTTTAGGGTTGCGGTGAGAAAGGAAACCTCTTCAGATAGAAACTGGAGAGAAGCTTTCCGAGGAGCTGCTTTGTGACGTGTGCATTCCACTCACAGAAATATACCTTTCTTCTCCT